>NC_092097.1:47373695-47618530 GCF_045679555.1 Salvelinus alpinus
AAGAAAAGAATGAGTGTAATCTCTTGTATGTACTTTTGTACCAACAATAATAATTCACCAGGTTTTAATAAGGATAGCATGTTCCAACTATACAAAAGACTATTACTTTTCATAACTTCTACTGTACTATTATAGGCTCTAGTTACATACACTTGTTATGATTATAAACTTATTGAACATTTGGAGGCCACATAGTGTATATTCAACCCATTGAATAACCAATATTATAATTTCATTACATTTATATTTGAGTAATTTAGCACACGGTCTTATCCAGAGTGACTTACATCAAATCATCTGTCTCCTACCTGTTTGTAAGGGTGCAGATCAGTACTCTGGTGTGAGGCTGCCGTACCAGCTCTTTAGCTGCCGTAGCGAGAGTAAGGGTTTTCCCAGTTCCAAATGGTCCATAAATGAGGAGTGGGGCCACACTTCCTCCTCCATCAGTGTCTCCAACGATAAATTCCATAGCTCCTTGCTGCTTTGCATTGAGGTTGTAATTTTGCTGTGTTTTGCTCACAGGGACAATGCAGTTCCTGAAGTCTGGTAACACTCTCTCTGTGTCTGGAAGGAGATCTATGGCTTTGTGCATCTCACAAAACTTCAGACGATTCAGCTGGAACTGGACTTCCATTTCACATGTTTCATTTTTTTGGAGCTTCAGGTCAGAGCAGCATCTTTCAGACAGCTTCAAGTGCATTTTATTCTTACTTGTGGCGTCTTTGAGGATGATGGCTTCGTAGACCTTGTGACTTTGATTATCTGAAGATACTGGTGCTATGAGAGCTGATTGGATGCTTCGTCTCAGCATCAAACCCTCTGGGGTGTCTGGGGTGAGATTATAAGGAACTGATACAGCACAGAATAGTTCCCCCAGAGGAGCTATCTTCAGCCCAAACTGAGGGTCGTCTACAGTGGCCTCTAGGGTGACTGACAAAGTGATGGTTGTTTGAACGTTGAGTCTAAAAATGTAATAGAATGTGGAGAGATTTACTGTAGGTAGGTTGATTGTCATTTTAAATCATGTATATTTACCATTGTAGATGTTTCACTATATAGTACTCAATAAATAATATAATTGCTCTCATTACCTTGAAACCACATGATCTTCTGCCTGCTCCTCTGTGTACAGGAAGCTATGCATTCTCTCTTTGTAGTTCTGGTGATTTATGGGCATGTTGCAGTCATCACGTGGTTTATATGGCATACAAATCTGAGGTTTGTATTCCTTAAGCAGCTTTTCCTGTGCCTCTGTCTTCTCCATGTATGGGATGATGTCCCTGTTCCCCTGATGCCAGCGTTCTTGATTTAAAGATGGATGGATGTTGTCCTCTGGTGGCGCCACTAGCTGAATGGAAGGCTCTTTTCCAACATTAACTTTGAGTTTCTGCAAGAGCACTGGCCTTGTGTCAAAGTCGAACACCAACCACTGTTCGTAAAGACCCGGGCTGTTGGACTTGAAGGACACGGTGATGTCATAGGTCATGTCTGAGTTACAGAACGTTTTACCCGTGGAGTAAGTGCAGGGCTCAGGACTGTTTTCATCCAGGGAGAAAGAGGCTCCAGGTTCCTGTTTCAGTAGTGATACATGTGCAAGTAGTCTCTGTAAAAAAGCATTGGACACAATTCATTAGGTGCCACTACTACAATATTGTGAGTTAAGCAATTTGGACACAATTTCTGTTGCAGATGGAAGTTGCAAGTGACATCATCTCAAGCAACTTTGCTGCTACACGAAGCAATTCAAACACAATGGAAATTGCATGCAACATCCAATCCTGTCATACATCACATCATGGTATCATAAATTATTTGTTTATCCAAACATTTGATAATTGTAACAGCATCAATATAGACAAAATGCTGGCTGTACAATTTAGTTAGATAGCCAAAATGTTGCATATTTGCCAATCATGTTTTATCAAGCTAGCGATGAGCTAAGCTTGCTAGCTAGTGCAGTTGATGTTGGACAATGTCAGTTAAAACTGGGCAGAGAAAGGTCTGGGTTCACTTTTCAAATTAAATGTATTGACTGCCAGACTATGTACATGAACCATGACGAGCCATGGTGTCTATAATTTTTTTGCCATGTATCTTTTGTCATGGTTTACAGCAGCACTGACAGTTGTGTTGACATGACAACTGGGTCAGAGTTCCGAACAGAACGATATGACGAGTCATGTAAACCTTTTTCTGCTGACTGGACATTGCATACAGTCATTTCTGTGAAATAGGATGGATTTCTATCTCTTGCGATGCAATGCAACTACGACAACACTGAGCAACCCAGATGCAGTAAAAGTGCAGTAAATGCAGTCGACTGTGGTATTTTGGACGCACTAATTGCAGAATAACTGCAGTGTACTGTAGTTGTACTGTAGCACTGAGTGGCGACTTTGCATGGAGTACTCTTTGAAGTACAACAAGTTAATAATGGTATATTAGCCTTACCTCCGACTGTATTCTGAACTTCCATGTCAGCGGCACATTTTCTCTTTGACCTGAAATCGTCAGGTCCTTGTCGCAGTGGATATTCACACCAGACACTGCCTCAGACATCTGAAAATGGAAGGTATAATCACAATGACACAGAATGTTTCAGTTTGTGTTAAAAAGCTTGTAATATTTTATACAGTGTTGATGTAATTATTGTATCAAGGTAATTTGCTTAAAAATCAACTTCTGTTGGACCAAATCCCTTCCATGCTTCAAATCAGTTGACCTGGAATGACTCCGGGGTATTGGGTTACATATCCACAGCCATTAGAGGCTCGGTTGTTCCAAGTTAACACAAATTCTCTGATAGGACATCAATTTGTATTTTACAGGCACACAAGATGCATGTCTTATAGCGTGTCAATTGAAAAGTTGATTGTGAGTATATGTAGAACATTATTTTGTTGTTGTTGCGTAAAACCTTCCCATAACGTTTCCTCATGGTTCTATTAAAAGTCATGTTCTCAAATTGTTCAGAGAATGTTAAGAAACAACGTTCTTCTGTGGGAATTTCAGTACTTCAGCACAACATTTTCTACAGGTTTCCTCATTGTTCTATTTAGTCATGTTCTCAGAACATTAAGAAAACTTTCCATAAAAAAGACTGTGTCATAGCTGGCCATGACCGCACAGCTAACGGCTATTTCATAACCTGTTTAATGTTAATTTTAAGTGGTTGGCCATATAAAACACATCACACAACACATCACATCTATCATCTATCTAGCCTTATACTCCTACAAAGCTTGGATTTTTAAATATTTTTTATATATTATTTATCTATGATTTCTATGGACTTCCAGCTAGCACATTTGGTTCCTTGGAAGTTCTGTGAACGTATATTTTTGGTTTCCCATTGGTTCTGGGAAGAAAGCCATACGTTTCCTGACCGTGAAAGCTATTTGTTTTTTTTTTACCCCATTTTCTCCCAAATATCATGATATTCAATTGCTAGTTACGATCTTGTCTCATCACTGCAACGGGCATGGGAGAGACATGCGTCCTCAGAAACATGAACCGTCAAGCCACACTGCTTCTTAACACAGTTGTGCACCGGGGCCTCCCACTCCTCATTCTATTCTGGTTAGAGGCAGTTTGCGCTGTTCTGTGAAGGGAGTAGTACACAGCGTTGTACGAGATCTTCAATTTCTTGGCAATATATCGCATGGAATAGTCATCATTTCTCAGAACGAGAACAGACTAACGAGTTTCAGAAGAAAGATCTTTGTTTCTGGCCATTTTGAGCCTGTAATCGAACTCACAAATGCTGATTCTCCAGATACTCAACTAGTCTAAAGAAGGCCAGTTTTATTGCTTCTTTAATCAGCACAAAAGTTTTCAGCTGTGCTAACATAATTGCAAAAGGGTTTTCTAACGATCAATTAGACTTTGAAAATTATAAACTTGGATTAGCTAACACAACGTGCCATTGGAACACAGGAGTGATGGTTGCTGATAATGGGCCTCTGTATGCCTATGTAGATATTCCATTCAAAATCTGCCATTTCCAGCTACAATAGTCATTTACAACATTAACAATGTCTACACTGTATTTCTCATCAATTTGATGTTATTTTAATGGATTTTTTTTGGTGATTTTCTTTGAAAAACAAGGACATTTCTAAGTGACCCAAACTTTTGAACGGTAGTGTAAATATATCTAATTATTTAATAGAAATTGCCTTACAATAACAGCCTTGTTAATTATATCCCTGTACTCTCTCAGTAGATTGTCCTGGTATGAAAGTAAACCCTGCTCTTCAGCAGCAATAACTGTCTTCCGATCAGTCTTGTCTCTTGTGCGCCACTCCTGTAGTTCTCCTGCTGAGTGAGCATCAACACAGTTGCTCCCAAGCTCACATGTAGAGGCCCTCCTATGGATAAATTACATTACATTTAATGTTTTAGAAATATGAATCACATTAGATATCCAACTATAAGTGTCTGAAGAATAGGATCAGACTTATTTTATCACTGGCACAGTTATGCTGGGCTGTGATCTAGTCAGAGGAGACTTACTGTATATTGTGTTGAAAAACGGCATTGTCTGATTTTCAGTGTGCTATCTATTTACTAATTTGTTTGCTATATAGGCCTACTGTGGAATATACCCTGAGCATACAAAACATTAGGAATACCTGCTCTTTCCATGACATAGACTGACCAGGTGAATCCAGGTCAAAGTTATGATCCCTTATTGATGTCCCTTGTTAAATCAGCTTCAAACAGTGTAGATGAAGGGGAGGAGACAGGTTAAAGAAGGATGTTTAAGCCTTGAGACAATTGAGAGATAAATTGTGTATGTGTGCCATTCAGACGGTGAATGGGCAAGATAAATATTTAAGTGTCTTTGAACAGGGTATGGTAGTAGGTGCCAGGTGCACCGGTTTGTGTCAAAAACTGCAACCATGCTGGGTTTTTCACGCTTAACAGTTTCATATCTGTATCAAGAATGGTCCACCACCCAAAGGACATCCAGCCATGTTGACATAACTCCAGCCTTACTTTTGTCATGACTTTTATTTTGCCTAAATGTATTGAGGCACTGTTATTTTGTACCCTGGAGACTTTTATTTTGAAAGCAATAGTATTCATAGGAGCACCTGAGAGTGTCCAGAGAGGGGGAAGGAGACTGCTTGGCTGTATCTCTTGGTCCAGGAGAAATTAAACCAATACTTTTCCGTTATAACCCATGTTAAATAAAGTTCTGCTGAACCCACAAGTCCTCCGGTGGAGATAGGGTTAAATACCTACAACAAGAAATAAGGGTGACAAAACTGTGGGAAGCACTGGAGTCAACATGGGCCAGCATCCCTGTGGAACGCTTTTGACACCTTGTAGAGTCCATGACCTGACGAATTGAGGCTGTTCTGAGGGCAAAGGGGGCTGGTGGGGAGGTGTTCCTAATGTTTGGTATACTCAGTGTATGTGTTGTGTGATACTGACTGGGTGTAATGTACTGTACCTTTCACACAATTTGTAGGCTTGGTTGGTTTGAGGTGGGTCTCGATACTTCCACTCAGTCGTTGTCTCATTGTTATACTCGTTGAACCTTTTCATGTGATTGGACGTGTTGAGGTGGTCCTGGAAACCTCCCCGTGATGGAAACCATATATTGCAGGCTTTGCAATAGTGCTGGGTCGGAGACCGATCCGCTGCTGCCACCACCGGCAGCAGGTCAGCCCGAACAAACCCCTCCTGGCTCTCAGCTGTCCACACGGTCATCTCTACCTCACTGTGTGCAAACCAGCATCGATGGGCGCCATGCCAGCATTGCTCACCTTTCACAACATACTTACAGTGCTGCCATGAGCGGATGTGGGGCAAGTGGGGCAAGTGGGGCAGCGGCCTGACTTCCTCATACAACAGTGGATTTTTCTTGTCACAAAGAACTAGAGTTGCCTTCCAAACGTGCTTGTGTCTGGAAGTGCACTTCAAGTCGATGCCCTTAAAGGAGATCTGGCGTGGACTGTGATGGAAGCAAGTTTCGCAGAGCTCCATGAACTTGCCAGGGAACTGGCGCTGAATTGTCTCTTTAGTAGTCATAGCGTGATCCCAGGTTTTCTCTGAAATTAAAAGACAAAGCATGACAGGTTTTTTTTTTTTTTTTTTTTTTTTTTGTGGATCAGCTTAGTATTGCGGAAAGAACGTTGCTTCCAATGTAATTGTCTGCATCATTTCCACTCCCCCATATTTTTTTGGGTAAATATATATATCCATACACGTATGCATACATATACACATATATACATACACATACCTATATAGACATACATACTTTTTTAAAGAATATGCCTTTATTATTATTCCCCGCGACCCTACCACCAATCCCCCAATTGGAGTAAACTTATAAACACTTCTGCTTTTACCTTCAATTTCTACATCTTATACCTATCTTACAGACACAGTCCACTTTACAATAGTTCTCTCTTATTTGTTCTTAGTCCTTCCTCTATTTCTGTTGTCCATCCAATTTTATTTCCACTTGTAACTGTGCTATTTCACAAAAGCTCCGCACCTATACACATTTCACAGATCCCGTATGCCCTATATTGTTTATCTTGTTATTAGTCCCACCCTTCAGCTCCACCCAACCCCTCCCATCTATCTTCCAACATCATCCATTTCGGATTTCTATTTGCCATACATTTCTCAACTGTGCTGTGATGCTTCACAAAAGACCTGAACCTTCCTATTCTCATAGCCTCCACAGATTGTAAATCAAAAATAAACATCTTTGCCAAAATAATTATTATATTATTGATTGATTGACTATGGCTTTTCAAATCCCCCAGTATTGCTATCTGTAGCGTTAGTTTTAGGCAAATGTTGCAATTCTTCAGCCATTCCTGGACCTGTGACCAAAAACGAGCTACATATGGACAATACCAAAATAAATGATCTAATGACTCTGCCTCCTCACAACAGAATCTGCAGAGCTGGGAAGATTGTATACCCCATATATATAACATTCTATTAGTTGCAAGAATTTTGTACAGTAATTTATATTGAAAAATTTGAAGTTTTGAATCCGGCGTTGTTTTGCGTATCAATTCATAAACCATGTGCCATGGAATGGGTACATCGAAAATCTCTTCCCAACTATTTTGCAATTTGTATGGCACAGCTGTTAGTTTTTTGGTCCTTAAATGAAATTGGTATATGTTTTTATTTATCACACTTTTCTTTAACCATTTTTGTTCTTTAATACAGGGCCGACATACAAGTTCCTTACTTTTTTCCCCTTCTACTTGCCTCTTCCATTTTTGTGGTAATGCTGCAATTAATTGGTTGTAATTTTTGGTAGAGCAGACTTTTCCATATGTCTGTGTTAGCTGCATGTGTGACATAACTCCACCAGTCCTATTTATGATATCATTCACAAAAATTATACCTTTTTTAAACATTTCTTCGATAAATACAGTTTTTTTATCAATTATTATATTTGAATTTAACCACAATATTTGTTGTACTATTTGTTCCGTCCTTTCAGGTGGATTAAACTGAAATTGCAACCAACTTTCTAAGGCTTGTTTAAAGAATAAGGATATTTTGGAGATTATTTCCTTTTCAAACAACCGAAAGTGAGCAGGTGTAATCTGAATAAAGGGAAAAAGGCCCTTCTTGAACATAGGATGAGACATTCGTACCAGTTTACTAGAGAACCAGTTTGGATTTAAGTATAACTTTTGTATGACCGATGCCTTTAGTGAGAGGTCTAATGCTTTAATATTTAATAATTTCTGCCCTCCGAATTCATATTCGTTATATAAATAGGCCCTTTTAATTTTATCTGGCTTGCCGTTCCAAATAAAATTGAATATTTTTTGTTCATATAATTTAAAAAACAGGTCACTAGGTGTAGGCAAAACCATAAGCAAATAGGTAAACTGTGATATGACTAAAGAGTTAATTAGGGTGATTTTTCCACAAATAGACAGGTATTTTCCTTTCCATGGTAGCAAGATCTTATCTATTTTTGCTAACTTTCTATAAAAATTTATTGGAGTGAGATCATTTCTTTCTTTTGGGATTTTTATACCGAGTATGTCCACATCTCCGTCAGACCATTTAATTGGTAAACTACATGGCAATATAAAATGTGTATTTTTTAGTGATCCAATACGTAATATGGTACATTTATCATAATTTGGTTTTAATCCAGAGAGGATAGCAAAGGTATCGAGATCCTCTATGAGGCCCTGGAGTGACTCTAGTTGTGGTTTTAAAAGAAAACATGAATCATCAGCGTACAATGACACCTTAGTTTTTAAGCCATGGATTTCTAATCCTTTAATATTAATGTTTGATCTAATTTTAACAGCTAACATTTCGATGGCAATAATAAATAGATATGCCGATAGTGGACAACCTTGTTTTACTCCTCTAGATAGTTTAAAACTTTCTGAGATGTAGCCATTATTTACTATTTTACACCTAGGGTTACTATACATAATTTTAACCCATTTTATAAGAGATTCCCCAAAATTGAAATATTCTAGGCATTTATATATAAACTCCAGTCGTACTTTATCAAAAGCCTTTTCAAAATCAGCTATGAAAACCAGGCCTGGTGTCCCCGATATCTCATAGTGTTTTATTGTTTCCAGTACTTGCCTTATATTATCTCCAATGTATCGTCCATGTAAAAAACCTGTCTGATTAGGATGAATAATATCTGACAAAACTTTTTTTATTCTATGCGCCAAGCATTTTGCTAGGATTTTTGCATCACAACACTGAAGTGTAAGAGGTCTCCAATTTTTTAATTGGACTGGATCTTTATATATACCACTTGGGTCCTGTTTCAGTAATAACGATATCAGACCTTCTTGTTGTGTGTCTGATAATCTACCATTTATATAGGAGTGGTTAAAACAAGTTAATAATGGTCCTTTGAGTATATCAAAAAACGTTTTGTATACTTCCACTGGTATGCCATCCAGCCCTGGAGTTTTCCCATCTTTAAAGGCCCCAATTGCAACAAGCAGTTCCTCCTCTGTAATTTGGCCTTCACATGAGTCTTTCTGTTCAGATGTTAATTTTACATTATTAATAGGAAAAAAATCCATACAATTAGTTTCAGTTAGTGGAGATGGAGGAGCCTGAAACGAAAACATATTCTTAAAGTACTTTACTTCCTCTTTCAAAATATAATTTGGTGAATCATGCGTGACTCCATCATTTGTCACAAGTTTTAATACATTTTTTTTGGTAGCATTTCTATATTGAAGATTGAAAAAGAATTTGGTGCATTTTTCCCCATATTCCATCCAGTTCGCTTTATTTTTTATAATATATTACACTGGATCTTTCTTGAATAAGTTCCTCCATTTCTTTTTGTTTTTCCTCTAAATTATTCTGTGCCTCTATGGTACCGTTTTTATTGCTATCTAACTGTACTGTTAGTCCTTCAATTTCCTTTGTTAATATGGACTCTTTTGATCTAAATTGCTTTTGTTTTATAGATGAGTACTGAATTGCATGGCCTCTAAAGGCACACTTAAATGTGTCCCATACAATAAGGGGATCTGCTGTACCTATGTTATGTCTGAAAAAGTCAGTTATAAAATCTTCTGTCCTAGTTCTAAACAATTTATCATCTAGTAGACTTTGATTAAATTTCCAATATCCTCGCCCACGTGGAAATTCTGTAAGAGAAATATATATGCCAATTATGTGATGATCCGACCGCATTCTATCCCCTATCAACACTTTTTAAACTTTTGGTGCCAGAGAGAATGGAATAAGAAAGTAGTCAAGACGACTAGCTTGATTCAGCCTCCGCCATGTATATCTCACTAAATCAGGGTATTTAAGTCTCCATATATCCACTAATTCCAATATATCCATGACATTCATGATTTCCTTGACATTCATTGATTCATTATCACCCTCAGTGCCTGAGGGTGATAATTTGTAGTGTGATTTCCTTTCCGGTCTATAGAGCTATTTAAGACCGTATTAAAATCTCCCATTATAATAATAGAGTCTAGTGTTGCTTGTAGAGTTGATAAATTCTTATATATATTTTCAAAGAAGCTTGGATCATCATTATTCGGACCGTATAGGTTAACAAGCCATATTTGTTTATTGTCCAATAACATATTTAAAATAATCCATCTACCTTGAGGATCTGTTTGGACAATTTGCACATTTGGATCAAAATTATTGTTAATTAAGATCATCACCCCTTTTGAATTTCTTTGCCCATGGGAGAAATATATTTTGCCCACCCAGTTCTTTTTCCACAAAACTTCATCTAAAACTGTTGAATGGGTTTCCTGTAAACAATAAATATTATAATCCTTCTCTTTTAGCCAGGTAAATACTGATCGTCTTTTCTTATTATCTGCTAAGCCATTACAATTGTAACTGGCTATACTTATTTCACCACTTACCATGAGACACACCTTTCATTCTTTTAATCAGAATATATTTTTGTAAACGTACTATTAAAAAGTAACATAATGATTGAGTGTCTATATAGTTGTACCATGATATTTGCATTTCTACTAAGTAAACCTCCAATTGGTCCCTACTATTCCACCCGCTAAAAGGCCTCATCTCGAGATGGCTTGTCATCCCAATGCCCGGCAGACCACCCTCGACCCCCTGTATCCCATAGCCCTGAACCGACTGGGATCCATTCTTTGAAAAGAGCATACAGTTCCATTTACCGAATTGAAGTAAATCAATTGCCATATGCATTTCCATTGCCCTCACCTCGATTTGTATTATATATAGCTGTGGATCATCCTCTATTGTACCTTACATCTTTTACTTCTTCTTTCGCAACAGTTGTGGGATACACACATACACACTCAGCCCTTATCCCCACACAACCATAAGCTCACTTTCTCAACAGTTGCACCATCCCAGAGCCCAACTCAAGATGGGTCATGATTTACAAATGCCATTGCAGTTGCAGCTGCATGAGAAGGCCTGCAAGACCGCGCAAAAAATAAGCAAAAATTGAAATTTATTTACCATTGTCATATCCTAGATAATGGCAGTCAAATGTACACCCTATTCCTGAAAACACCCACAATACGGCCACCAGTCATGACCATGTCCCCACGCATCTCCATGCAGTCCGACCTTGATTCTGTGCCGCCAGGGCCACAATAATATACCCCCTCTCTGAATGTCCGAGTGTGACCCCCTCCCCATGGGTTACTGCAGCTAGTGTTGCCAGCACTGCCACTGCCTGGGTGGGGGTACCCCACCGGAATCCCCACCGGCTAGGTACAAGGTCATCAAGGTTCTCATTAGCAGCTTTGAGAAATTCCTTGTATATTTTCCTCTCCCTTTAGGGGGCTTTGGCTTTGCAGGACCAACCCTGCCAAGCAGGCTCAGAATCTTGAGGGGGCAGTGCTGCTCTTGGTCTCTGACCTCATTTTAGCTGCATATAGACCGCTTACAGCGAGCACATAAAACAGTTAGGGACTTCTCCTTAATATCTGGGTCATTCAGGTGGGTGTCTAGGGTATAGGGCCATGGACAGTACCATTAAAATAGGATAATAATTAGATATAATTTATTAAGATAAAAAAAATGTAGTTTTCCATGATAGGACAATAAATAAATAAGACGTATAATTCATTATAAAAGTATATCCATCATCTGAACAACATTGAAAGCCCTCTCATACCCGGCTCACAGCAATACATTGGCTCTGGGATATGCAACCATTTCATAACTCACTCACTCAACTTTCCAAACATAACAAATAAAATAAAAAATAAAATAAACACAAACCATACCATCCACACACACTGTGCCTTCTGTTTACTTAGTTTTTATCTTCACTGTGTAAAAATAGTGCTTGTGTGTTCAATTAGTTATATGTGAAGATTTATAAAAAAGCTATATTTTTTGTTGTATTGTGACAATCAGTAACCGGGCTTGAATTGTGTTTATTTTCCTCGTCTATGAGAACTTTGTAAATTTTAAAATAACCATGGAGTAGTCTTTGTGTCTCTGAACAACTGGTTATCAATATATAGTTTATCAACGACGAGAGCTACTCGTTTCGCTTTTAATCTGTTTTCTTTGAAAATTGGATACAGAACTTTGCGCCGTTCTGCAATTTCCTTCGGAAACTGATCATTCATGCCAATTTTGGTCCCAGCAAGTCTTTTCCCCAGGCTTTTAACCATTATTTTATCTTTAAATGAAGCAAATTTTGCAACAATTGGGCGTTCGTACCTCTGCCCCCTCTGTCCGAAGCGGTGAACACGTTCAAGTTGGATTTTGTCGACAACTTCGCATGGAATCTGAAGCGCTGTACGGAGGAACTCTCTAACTATAGATTCAGGAACTTCTCCTTCTTTTTCTTGGATACCTGTAAGTACCAAATTCTCTCTCATGGATCTAGTTTGTATCTCCAGTAACGCTTCCTTCAGAACGATGTTCTCTTTTTTAATTCCATTCATTTCGGTTTGAATCTTATTGACTGTCCCTTTTAGCTTGTGTGTTTCCTTCTCCAATGTCGCAGCTTTTTCATCACTCATCTCTAGGCTTGCCTTTAACTCTTTTATATCCTTACTAAGTAATTCAAGTAAACCCAGTTTGTCATTTATTGATTTTAACAGATCGGTTTCGACCTTTACCATTCCCGGTGGTGAGAATATTAAATCGTCAGTATCTGTCGAAGAATCTCGCTTGCGTTTTGTAAACGGTTCCCCTGTCTTACTCTCCGTCATGTTTGGTTGTTGCCTGTTTTCGTAATATTTGTCGATAAATGTCTCTAGTTTTAGGATTTGTTTTGTGTTATTGTCCAGATTGAAGGTTTATCACTCACCAGATTATGTAGTGCTAATATTTTAGTCTAATTTAGAAAATAATTTGAATATTATGTTTTATCTTGAGGTGCTCTACATAAATCCCTTCAGCCCGCCATTACCCTTACGTTACCTTTACGTCATACCTATCGGAGGGCCGAGTGTTTGTCTCAGCATGACAGGTTTTTGCACATATATCAATATTAATTTAGTCCATTATTGAATTATTGATAGAGGCAAATGGTTGTGTGACACTTCAGTCCTTGATATCATGCATATCTAAGTGTTTACTAAAGAGATAGTTAGTTATGTCTTAACCTTTCTTGTAATAAGTACATTAATAATTAATCACAGCAATTTGAGTATTGTGATACAAAAAATAGTGAAAATGCTTAGAAAATTGCTTTGAAGTGTGAACCAGCAACATTCCTTCTACTGGTCCAGGTAACTCGACTAACACTCGCTGCACATTTAATTATCATGCAAACAGAAGGTAATAGTGCCTATAGCTTTATATTACTTTCATAGAGGCACATTATAGCAAATAAAGTTGGAGTTTCCATAGCTGTTTCCCAACAGATAAAAGGGGAAACTCAAACGTGTCACAAGGGGTAAAGATCTGAAGCATACGGTGGGGGCTTCCACTCACCACCAGTGGCCGGAAGTAGGATAAGATGGAGCAAGCTGAAACTCGGCCGACATTCTGCAAATTTTCTCATAGATTAAACTTTTGATGTTAGTTTTCTGTTTCCAAAACAAAAATCTGTTATGGACAGTGTGTACTATGTTTTGTAGCCTTGAACCTTTGCCAAAGTGCAAGTCTAAGAAGCGGTGTGCCATGTTTAACGTCTATGTTCTATGTTCGCTATTTATAGATCAGTCATTCTCATTGAAAGGAAGTCTAAGAAGTGGTAGATCTGTTCTATTGTGCACTATTTCTATGCTTCCCTTTCTTTAGTTTAGTTTTGTATCTTTTACTTTCGGTTTTGTACACCAGATTCAAACAGCTGAAAATACAATATTTTTGGTTTTGAAAAGACTTTTCACAGCGGTTTAGATGGTAGAATGATTCTCTACGCTATACATTGCTTGTTTTGTCACATAAACTGAAATTAGGCGAACTATTAACATTTTAGCAACCAGGAATTGGCGGTGCGATTTCTGCATATTGCACCTTTAATTGTTATAGTATCTGTAAAATAGGACTGGCTGTAACCAGCAATATATGTAAGTATACTCTGCTTGACTTGGACCTTGCTTTACACCTGTCACCAAAATGATCAAATGATCTCAATAAAAGTTTCTTCAAAACAATATCCTCTAAATAGCAAAATATAGGATTAATACATTTTATATGAATTAATATACCTACAAAGCAATTCTCAATTCAACAGACCAACTGGTCTCAATTAACCAATTGCATGGTACTGACAACATTAACATTAAGCAAAACAGATATAGCTATGAACTGCAGGTGTGTGGTTAGTGCATTGGGCGGTTGCTGGATCGAATCCCCGAGCTGACAAGGTAAAAATCTGTCATTCTGGCACTGTGGATGTTGATTAAGGCAGCCATCCGCACCTCTCTGATTCAGAGGGGTTGGGTTAAATGCAGAAGACACATTTCAGTTGAATGCATTCAGTTGTTCAACTGACTAGGTATCCCCCTATCTCATTAAAAAACATTCTGTGACTCCTGAGGTATCCAATTCAAATCTCTGTAGGTATACTGTAAGTCGCACTAAGAGAGCAAGAAAATAGTAACATTAACTGCCAATTGATTAATTTGTATACTGTCTGACAACATCTACAGCTGGATGTGGTATGACACAAGAATGTGGCGCAATCTCAATGAAGTATTAAAAAACATGTTATAGACATCATTAGGCCATCTGTCTATATTACTTCATGCGTATGAACCATTTACCTTTCCACTATCAACATAATGAACAACAACAGGAATATAGAAATATACTTGCCTCTTAGGAAAATGTGAAATGTACCATGGCTATGATGTGTTGTCCTCTTGAAATAAAGTCTGTGAAGTTATTCATAAACTCATGTTACGCTACAGTTCCGACACACTTCTAGGCTGAATATCATATTGTCTTGTATTGGATTAGAAACACTTCAGGAAGTGCTGCAGTATTTATGTTGTATGTCAACAACCACTAGATCCCTCCCTAGTAACAGCAACAACATTACTCTGTCAGTTTCGTTTTTATGCTGAAATGAAACCTAAAACATACTGTAGGTTTCACTATGAGGTGGGCGTAGAACCTAGAACATAGATGAACTGTTGAGATAACTGACCACCACAGCTGGAGGATGGCTTTGCAGGGAAATCAGGTTTCATTTATCAGGAAGGAATGCACACACCAAGGTCTAACAGTGACGCATTGTGAGGTCATACTTTGCTGACATGCAAAATAGGCACAGTTATTAAACCATAAAGTCAGCATGATAACATTGTGGTATCAGGTGCCTTCAGAAAGAATTCACACCCCTTGACTTTTTCCATATTTGTGACCGACCGCCTTGATTCGGTCTTATGTAGCAACATTTGAAATTGTGTTTTTTACATTGGATAAAAGCAGTGACACAGAGCTACAAAATGGTATATCATACACTGCATTTGAGGAACAATGGGGAAGTAATTCTGCTTTGGAAGCTGATAAACTTGTTAACGTCACTTTTGAGAAAATGGCCTTGACTGATTTTGTTAGGGCAGAATGCTCGGATCTACCCTTAAAGAGATGGGTGGGGCTAAAGCTTAAGAGGGTGTGAACAATACTGAATGGTTGTAGACAAAGAAGAGCTCTCCAGTAGGTACCAAAACATTCAAGCACCCAAGCTAACTGGCTTAAGTTGGCTAGCTTGCTAGCTACTTCCAGACACAAATGTGAGAACAGCTCACTGACCACTATACTTGCCCTAGCAGAGCTGGTTAGGCTGTTTTTATGTTATCCAGAGCGTTGGTGACTGCAACTGTGCTGCTGGCAACAATTTACGTTTACTGACACCGGCCATATTCGTGAGCGTTCATAATTTCGTCAGTTTTTCTGCGCTCTGGCAAAACCAGTGAGAGTACTCTGAAATCAGAGTAGATAGCCAGAGCGAATTTACCAGCTAAGTCTATCAACAGTTGTCGCAGTGACATTCTATTGAAATGGTTACTTGCATATTGGAGTCTTTTGTTAAGACATGTAGCTAAACAATGAACCATAATCCCAACTCATGACCTTACTACCCTGCATGTATCTGTAGGTCGCTAACCATCCAGGTTCAATGTTAGCTAACTGACATTAGGCTATAACTAGCAGAGCAAATGGCTCTGAGATGTGAATAATAAGATCATATACGTAACGTTAGCTAGCGAGCCAGCCAGCTAACGTTAGCTAGCTAGCTAACAGTACACTTTAACTTGAAATGAAAACGACATTCTGTCAAAATTAGAAACGTGTAATATCTGAAAATGTAGCGAGCTGGATGCTTCTCCCTGTCACGGATTCCATGGTTGCCCTTAGTTTGAAGATATAATCTGGAGACAGGTGTTTTTTCTATCCATCTCCTTAGCTACCATACTCTAATTTCACTGATTTCAAAACTCGGTCCTCCGGAAAGTTGAAAGCAACACTTATCAATATATATTGATAAGGTGGGAGACAATATATATTGATAAGTGTTGCTTTCAACTATCCGGAGGACCGAGTTTATATATATATATATAAAGCTGTGTTAGACAGGATTACCAGCCCAAATAGACAGAAGCGCGCTATATGGCAGAGCAATCCAAACTCATCTCTCCAAAAAACGCAGTTGGATCACTAGCCTAAACACAATACCCCATAATGCCAAAGTGGATTTTTTTTTCTCCACAATTTCGTGGTATCCAATTGATAGTTAGTCTTGTCTCATCGCTGCAACTCCCCTACGGACTCGGGAGAGGGGAAGGTCTAGAGCCTTGTGTCCTCCGAAACATGACTATGCCAAGCCGCCCTGCTTCTTGACACACTGCTCGCTTAACCCGGAAGCCAGCTACACCAATGTGTTGGAGTAAACACCGTCCAGCTGGCGACCAAAGTCAGCTTGCAGGTGCCCGGCCCGGCACAAGGAGTCACTAGAGCGCGATAGGACAAGGAAATCCTGGCCAGCCAAACCCTCCCCTAACCCAAATGACACTGGCCCATTGTGCGCCGCCTCATGGGTCTCCCGGTCACGGCTTGGGATCGAACCCGGGTCTCTAGTGATGCAGTGCCTTAGGCCGGAGCGCCACTCGGGAGGCCAAAGTGGAATTATGTTTTTCGAGAATTTTACAAATGAATAAAAAATTTCAATATTAAATGTCTTGAGTCAATAAGAATTCAACCACTTTGTTATGGCAGGCCTAACTAAGTTCAGGAGTAAAATGGGCTTAACAAGTCACATAAGTTGTATTTATCAGGTATGAAGGTAAGACCCAGATGCAAAACACATCGAATAAACAATAGTTTAATATACCAGCAAGGGCAGGCTATAGATAGGTCAAGGCAGGCAGGGGTCCGTAAACAGTGGTGGGGCAACGGTACCGGGCGGCAGGCAGGGTCAGGGTAAGGCAGAGGTCGGTAATCCAGAGGGGGGCAAAGGTACAGGTCAGCAGGCAGGCTCAGGCTCAGGGGCAGGCAGAGTGGTCAGGCAGGCGGGCTCGGAGTCAGGAAGGGCAAGGGTCACAACCAGGAGGGCGAGAAAAGAGAAACTGGAAAAAGCAGGAGCTGGAAATGGGAGACAAAGGGCTGTGAGACATGGGTTTGACTCTGGACACATGAAAAGTGGGATGTATACGAAGGATACGGCGCAACGGAAGACGAACAGCAGAGGGGCTAATGATCTTGGAGATGGGGAACGGGCCGATAATCCGGGGGGAGAGTTTGCGTGATTCCACCCGGAGGGGCAGATCCCGGGTGGATAGCCATTCCTTCTACTCAAGACGATACCGGGGAGCCGGCGTCCAATGGCGATCCGCTTGTCGCCGATACCAGGAGGTGGTCTTGATGAGTGCCGACCGGGCTCTCCCCCAGGTACAACAACAGCGGCGGACAAACATTTAGGTTCTAGATAGCACCTTTTTTTCTAAGAGTGTATCATACTAAATGGAGTGTCTCCAGATTTACATACAGAATAATATTAAATGCTCTGAGACCAGCTTTCCAACTGTATGAGCTTTCGCTAGCCTGATTGCTTCCAGATTGAGGATGAATCTGCACACGATGCATCCCTGATCACTTTCTGAAGTGGTCAGCCAAATCTGAGCACAATCCAGCCACAATGCAACTTTGTGCGTCTAGACCTGTCTTTTCAATGCGGTCTTTGTATTCTGATAGCAGAAGTCGCATGTGAGTGTCAAGTGTAGACACAGCTTGAGTTGTATGAGTAGGTTTGAGTTGAATATATTAATGTCATTGTGTACAGTATAAGATTGTATGCTCTGACAATGCCACCATAATATCCATGACTGGTTTGATACAGTTGTATTGAATTGAAGGCACAACCTATTTGAATTCCCATAGGAATATTCATAATTTATGTCTGTCAAATGAATATCTCATCTTGCGTACAGTATTAAGACCCTTGTGATGTCTTCAGTCATGTATGTAGTAGTGGTGCCTGGGTAAAATCACTGGGGAAGGCAAGCCAGTAAAAAAGCCATATTGTGGTATTTGCGTTGTTGCTCAATAACCCATTCGCTCACACGCCCACGTGATAGACATTAAGGCTGTGAAACAAAAAGACAACAGTCACACAGTGGTGGGAGACAAAGGGCTGTGAGACACCATACACACTGAGTTCCAGAGTAGAATTACGACACCTCAGGACCGCCTCCCGAGCGACTAGTCACCGAAATGACTTGTGAACTTTATCCAGATTTACAACCCTCCCCCTCCTGTTTTCACACCACCCTCTGCCGCACTGTTTCCCTTCAATACCACATCCAGTGGCGGGTCATGACGCGAACGCCGCTCCAACCATCCTAGTCCAGCGGAATTGGGAAATGGGAGAAAGGATGGACATCATGAAGGATCTTCCCCCTCCCCCTCATAGAGGGGCACAATGGTGACCCAGTTTTCCACCATAATCTCATCCCCAGACTACAGTCTGGCCACATGCTGTACACAAGCTGCAGGAAGGGAGGAACAACAGAAGAAACTGGCAAGTGCCCAGCTGATGTTTTATGAGGAAGGGAACATAGGGAACTCGGGAGACAAAGGAAGAGGAAGTGGGGCTGGAAGAGCAAGAAAAGGAAGGGGCCGTGGAGGAGGAAGAGGTGAAGGAGGAAGAGGGCCATGGAGGTGTTATAACTGTCAACAGCCTGGCCACATTTCAAGAAATTGCCCCCAGAACAGGCGTGCTATGGGTGGTTACAATGAAGCTGAGGACAATGATACCTGCTATCCATCACCACCACGTGTGACAGCATCTAACCCGCAGGGTAGAGGGGGAAACTCGAGGTAGGATGAGGAGGAAGTAGAAGGAAAAGACAGCCAACAATGCCACTTTGGGGAGTATCCCATTTTATCTTCTAACTGTGCAGATTCACCTAATATGAATGTGTGTGTGGGCGGTGTGAATAATTCCTTCCTGGTCGATTCAGGGCCAACCATTTCTATTTTATCTAAATGTAACAATTTAAAAGTTCTGTTGTCAAAATATGTAATAAAGACCATTGGGGGATCTGGCAATCCAATGGTAGAGAACCTTAATAAACCTCTCTTGGTCAAACTTGGTGATAAAACTTTTGTTTATTGTCCTACCTGTCCTGTAAATTTAATGGGTACCAGGCCACGATTGGTATTATTCATGGGACTTTTCTGACCCTTTTGACCCACTGAATGCATTTGCTCGACCAGGCCAAACTAAGTCTGACCACTTACACTGCACTGCCAAATTTAGTCATGGTCGAAGAGCCATTTGTTTCAATCACTGTGGCATTATGAGAAAGAGCAGGAAGAGTTGAAAATATGTTATTTGTATGAAGGAACTTTGGGTGTGGTAGCTGATGTAACCATTGAACAGCAACAGTGTTTCTCTGTGCCCCAATCAGTTCCCCATATCTCTATCTCCAAGATAAAGGATACCAAATGGGAAGAATTTGGTACATGGGTGAGGGGCTTGAGGTTGGCAATGGATTGGGAGGCTCAGCCAGATGGGAGAGAATTCTCCTCTGTGGTTGGGGCATGCACGCAGTGCACAGATGGGACAATGAAGTTCCTGTTCCCCTTGCACCTAACCAGCCCGCCCCTGACAGCACACTGTTGTCTCAGGTTTCGGACTGTTTATGGGCAAAGGATGAATATGACATAGGGAAGATGAGAGGAGCAACGCCTGTGACCGTCTCTCCTAAAGGCACATATTGACCCCACAAAGCGTAGTATCCCTTGCATAAGTAGGCAGAGGCAGGCATTGGCAAAATCCTGACCTCAATTCTGAGCAGGAGGGCTGTTGTCATCCTGTACGTCATCACTTTGCAACACGCCAATTTGACCTGTTAGAAAAGCATTTGGTGAAATGAGAATAGTACAAGATCTTAGAGCTGTTAACGATGCAGTGTATGCCAGGGCCCCAGTTGTGTCAAATCCAGCCACTATCCTTTCTTCTGTCCCGCCAGATTCAAATTGGTTAACAGTTGTTGATTTGGCTAATACATTTTTTAGCATTCCTGTGCACCCAGATTCTCAGTACTAGTTTGCGTTTTCTTTTCAAAGACAGCGCTATCAGTGGGCGGTTCTGCCCCAAGGTTACGTTGCAAGCCCCCCCACAATGAACGCCAACTTGCTGTCATTTGTGCCCCCTAAAGGGAGCACTCTTGTTCAGTACATTGACAACCTCCTTCTTTGCTCTCCTGACAAAGAATCATCATGTGAAATTGATACTGTTGCACTGCTAAAACTCCTAGCTGATGATGGCCACAAGACCTGAAAAAAAAATTCAATGTGTCCAACAAACTGTCAAGTATTTATGCCATGTGATTACACCAGGGGGCAGGAGTTTGGCTACGGACAGTGTTCCTAAACCAAGTACAAAATAACAGATGTTGTCACTGCTGGGAATGACAGGCTATTGTAGAGTGTGGTTAATTGATTACTTTGAAATTGTTCAACTTCTCTCTGATCTCATTCATTTGAAACCCTTGGCCATGGGGGATCAGTTTGAGTGCACTAAAGATGGTGAAAAAGCGCTAATTTGGCTTAAACGGGCACTCTCGTTGTCGCCTTGTTTGGGGTTATCTGATCACTCCAAACCTTTCCATTTGTTCGTTTCAGAAAATAATGGGTTTATTTAATCAGTACTGACACAAACTGTGGTAAGATGAGACCCGTTGGTTTCTACTGGAAACGTCTCCATACTGTCGCGCGTGCACTGCTCCCTTGCCTCCGCTCTGTGGCGGCAGCAACGGAGGCAGTGTTGGCCTGTGCTGACATTGTAGCTATGCGGCCATTGACTGTTCATGTGCTTCATTCTGTCTTCTTCCTTATCTCACAGGCAAGGACAGAACAACTCACCCCCGCAAGGCTGTTACATTGGAAGAACGTGTTATTGACAATGCCCCAAGTTACTCTGAAACGCTGCACTGTCTTAAACCCTGCAACCTTACTCCCCACACAGTCTGACGGTGATGCACATGACTGCAGTGAGGTGGTTGACCTCTTGTGTAAACCACACCCTGATCTCCAAGATGTGCCAATTCCTAGCAGTGATTCAATCTATTTCGGGGATGGTTGTGCTTAACGTTCTTCTTCAGGTGATCCAGTTGCATCTTATGCTGTATGTACACCCCACAGTATTGAAGAGGCAGCTAGACTGCCCTCCCACTTCTCTGCACAGGCAGCAGAGCTTTTTGCTCTTACAAGCGCATGTGTGTTGGGAAAGGGAAAATCCCTCACAGTGTATGCTGACTCTCAGTACGCTTTTGGTGTCTGTAGCATTTTTGGAACCCTGTGGCAACATCGTGGTTTCCTCACCTCAACTGGTAAACCAATAGCACACCATAACATGGTTAAATAACTGCTTGAGGTTGTACTCCTGCCCTCTACACTTGCAATTTGTAAATGTCAAATCTAATCAAATCAAATTGCACTTGTGCCAAATACAACAGTTTTAGACCTTAAAGTGAAAAGCCCTTAACCAACAATGCAATTTTAAGAAAAAAAAGTGTTAATAAAAAATAGGTAAGTAAAAAATTAAACAAATAAATAAATAAAGACCGCAGTAAAGTAACAGTAGCGAGGCTATATACAGGGGGTACAGGGGTACAGGTTAGTCGACATAATTTCGGTAATATGTACATGTACTGTAGGTAGAGGTAAAGTGACTATGCATAGATAACAAACAGAGAATAGCAGCCGAGTAAAGGGGGGGGGAGGGGGGACGACGACAATGAGGGAGAGGTTGTTATCCTGGCACCACATGGCCAGGTCTCTGACCTCCCTATAGGCTGTCTCATCGTTGTCGGTGATCAGGCCTACCACTGTTGTGTCGTCGGCAAACTTAATGATGGTGTTGGAGTCGTGCCCGGCCATGCAGTCCTGCGTGTACAGGGAGTACAGGAGGGGACTGAGCACGCACCCCTGAGGGGCCCCCGTGTTGAGGATCAGCGTGGCGGATGTGTTGTTACCTACCCTTACCATCTGGGGAGTCCCAGGGTCTTTAATTAGTTATAAGCTTTGAGGACACTATGGTGTGGAATGCTGAGTTGTAGTCAATGAATAGCATTCTCACATAGATGTTCCTTTTGTCCAGGTGGGGAAAACGCAGTGTGGAGTACAATAGAGATTGCATCATCTGTGGATCTGTTGGGGCGGTATGCAAATTGGAGTGGATCTAGGGTTTCTGTCATAATGGTGTTGATGTGAGCCATGACCAGCCTTTCAAAGCACTTCATGGCTACAGACGTGTGTGCTGTGGGTCAGTAGTCATTTAGGCAGGTTACCTTAGTGTTCTTGGGCGCAGGGACTATGGTGGTCTGCTTGAAACATGTTGGTATTACAGACTCAGTCAGGGACAGGTTGAAAATGTCATTGAAGACACTTTCCAGTTGGTCAACGCATGCTCGAGTACACATCCTGGTAATCCGTCTGGCCCTGCGGCCTTGTGAATGTTGACCTGTTTAAAGGTCTTACTCACGGAGTAAGTCAGCTACGGAGAGCGTGATCACATAGTCTTCTGGAACAGCTGATGCTCTCATGCATGCTTCAGTGTTGCTTGCCTCGAAGCGAGCATAGAAGTAATTTAAATTGTCTGGTAGGCTTGCGTCACTGGTCAGCTCACGGCTGTGTTTCCCTTTGTAGTCTGTAATAGTTTGCAAGCCCTGCCACATCCGACGAGTGTCCGACACGTTTTTCTGACAGTGATGATGTTTTGCTTATAATGTGATTTGATTGGTGTGAAGCCAAATCCAAACTGGCCTCTCCTGATTGGCTAATTTGAATAGATTTTTATCCAGGGAGGCCAAATGCTTGCTGGCATCAATCATACAAATGCTCTTGCGCCAACATGTCATGCTTTTTTGTTTCAGACAGCACGCAAGCGGTATTGGAGCACATCTAGGTCCAAGAGGCTTCTAAACAGCTTCTTCCCCTAAGCCATGACACTCCTGAACATCTAATCAAATGGCTACCCAGACTATTTGCATTGCCCACCCTCTTTCACGCTGCTGCTCTATGTTATTATCTATGAATAGTCACTTTAATAACTCTACCTACATGTACATATTACCTCGACTAACCGGTGCCCCCGCACATTTACTCTGTACCGGTACCCCCTGTACATAGCCTCACTATTGTTATTTTACTGCTGCTCTTTAATTATTTGTTACTTTTATTTCTTATTCTTTTAGGTATTTTTCTTAAAACTGCATTGGTTAAGGGCTTGTAAGTAACCATTTCACTGTAAGTGTCACACCTGTCCTCGTGATTATCTCTTCCCCCCTCCAGGTGTCACCCATCTTCCCTATTACCCTCAGTGTATTATTATTATTTTTTTACATTTTATTTTATTTTGATTACCCCTTTTTTCTCCCCAATTTCGTGGTATCCAATTGGTAGTAGTTTCAGTCTTGTCTCATCGCTGCAACTCCCGTACGGACTCGGGAGAGGCGAAGGTCGAGAGCCATGCGTCCTCCGAAACACAACCCAACCTAGCCGCACTGCTTCTTGACAGTTCGTCTTGTCTTGCCAAGTCAACCAACGTTTTTCCTAGCTCCTGTTTTTCCTAGTCTTTCTTTTCTAGTCCTTCCGGTTCTGACCTTTTGCCTGCCCTGACACTGAGCCCGCCTGCCTGACCATTCTGCCTGCCCTGACACTGAGCCCGCCTGCCTGACCATTCTGCCTGCCCCTGACCTCGAGCCTGCCTGCCACCCTGTACCGTATGGACTCTGGCCTGGTTATGAATGCTTGCCTGTCCTCGACCTGTCTCTTACCTGATCCTCGTTGTTCAATAAATAGCAGACTCGAACCATCTGCCTCCTGTGTCTGCATCTGGGTCTCGCCTTGTGTTGTTATAGTAAGGTTGTATTCGGCAAATACAATTTGATTTGATTTGTTAATTGTTGCAGTCATTTCAGTCACTGTAGTAGCTGACGTGTATAGTCAGTGTTGGAAAAAGTACTGAATTCTCATACTTGAGTAAAAGTAAAGATACCTTAATAGAAAATGACTCAAGTAAAAGTGAAAGTCACCAAAGAAAATAATACTTCAGTAGAAGTCTAAAAGTATTTGTTTTTAAATATACTTAGGTATCAAAAGTAAATGTAGTTGCTAAAATATACTTAAGTATCAAAAGTAAAAGTAAAAGTATGAATAATTTAAAATTCCTTATATTAAAGCAAACCAGATGGCACAATTGTCTTGTTTTTTAAATTTACGGATCGCCAAGTTCACAATCCAACCCTCAGACATAATTTACAAATGAAGCATTTGTGTTTCGGCTATGAAAAGCCAACTGAAAATTATTCATGATTATTATTTGACCATGCTTGTCACTTATGAACATTTTTTAACATCTTGGCATAGTTCTGTTATAATCTCCACCCGGCACAACCAGAAGAGGACTGGCCACCCCTCATAGCCTGGTTCCTCTCTAGGTTTCTTCCTAGGTTTTGGCCTTTCTAGGGAGTTTTTCCTAGCCACCGTGCTTCTACACCTGCATTACTAGCTGTTTGGGGTTTTAGGCTGGGTGTCTGTACAGCACTTCGAGATATTAGCTGATGTACGAAGGGCTATATAAAATAAAATTGATTGATTGATTGATTGTTTAGTGAGTCTGCCAGATCAGAGAGAGTAGGGATGACCAGGGATGTTCTCTTCATAAGTTTGAGAATTTGACCATTTTCTGTCCTGCTAAGCATTCAAAATGTAACGAGTACTTTTGTGTGTCAGGGAAAATGTACGGAGTAAAAAGTACATAATTTTCTTTAGGAATATAGTGAAGCAAAAGTAAAAGTTGTCAAAAATATAAATAGTAAAGTACACATACCAAAAACAACTACTTCAGTTGTACTTTAAATTATCTTTACTTAAGTACTTTACACCACTGGTATAGCGGTGATCATCTTGGTGAATAAACACAAAATAACCAATTCAAGTGGCACTTATTGCATGATTAAATGTATCCATTCTCATACACTGAGTATACAAAACATTAAGAACTGCTCTTTCTATGACATCGACTAACCAGGTGAATCCAGGTGAAAGCTATGATCCCCTATTGATGTCACTTGATTAAACCCACTTAAATCACTGTAGATGAAGGAGAGGAGACGTGGATTGTGTATGTGTGCTATTCAGTGGGGGAATGGGCAAGACAAAATATTTACTGTATGTGCCTTTGAACAGGGTATGGTATGTGCCCCCCCCCCCCCCACCCGGCAGGTTGCAGCAGCCCCTAGTGCTGAGCCGGCTGCACTATGTTAACGCAGCCACGCAGAAAGGCTTGTGCACTGCGCCACTCGTGGGCAGATATATACACTCAGCCCTCTCTCTCTCCTTCTCCTCCTCCTCGCTCACATTCTCTCTTCTCCTCCATCAGGCAACATCCTGCTCTCGCCTCCATCTCCAGCAACCATGTCCAGCACTGTATCAGGTAAGGCATATGTTACAACCTATCGTTTATAAAATGGGGGGATATGTATTTATCAGATGAAATCTTTCTGTTGTATGGTTTTAGATGGAATATCTAGATGTTATTGGAGATGTGCTGATGGGTGGGGTGTATTTTGATATGTATTACTCAAATAGGTTCTTCATTTTAAATGTCTTTTTTTTTTTACATGTAAAATAGATCTTCAGAGCGTTTTTTGTTTGATCTAATGTCTGGCCAGATCAAATTCCACCATTCATCAATCATTTGAGTGCTTCTAAAGGTTGTATGTTGAAACTGAGTATGTCTCTCAAAAATGACCATGTGTGGATTATTTCAGGGGATCAGATGGTTTCTATTTGTGATTAGAGATCTCAGGGATTTGCCTCCAGTCATACCAAGGGCTGCGTCTCAAATGGTACCTTATTCCTTATGTAATGCACTACCTTTGACTACGGCCCCAGGGGGTATTGAGGGGCCATTTGTGACGCGGCCAAGGTGTGACTGCTGGTAAAATGCCGGCTTGATGATGCAGATCTGAAGCAGTAAAAAAGGAAGCTCACATTGAGGCTTGCAGTACACGCGGCAAATTATACAGTTCAAATTCTAGGTCCTATACAGTTCATTATATAGGAATCACTAGGGGTGTAAACCTCTGACAAAACTATGGTACAGTATCGGATACAAAAGATGATATTGAATTCATCTGATTCGATATAGTCTGATACTGACCTTTATTTGCTAATCCCTCTTTTGATGGCGTTCGTGATCATGACATTTCACTTTTGTGCCTGTGTATGTGTGTGTGTGTGTGTGTGCCTGTGTGTGTGCGTGTGTGTGCGTGTGTGTGCGTGTGTGTGTGTGTGTGTGTGTGTGTGTGTGTGTGTGTGTGTGTGTGTGTGTGTGTGTGTGTGTGTGTGTGTGTGTGTGTGTGTGAGGGGGGGGGGGGGGCATTTTAAAGTGTGTTGAATATGATAGTGAATGAATTGTCTTTGAAAGGCCTAATGGTTTAAGTTGGCGTGCGGGTAATTTGCAGTAATCTCTGACATGATTACCCCACCCAATTAGCCATGTACATAGAATGTCAGTTCATGTTCAGCCCTAAAAGTTAAATCCAACATTTCTGTTATTATGAATTGTAATTTGCAACCTTGTATTTAAAATACAAAAATGTTCCTTAAATAAACAATTGATGGCCTATTGCAACCCCCATCGGCCACCACATTAACACGAGGGTTAACCAGCGCTAACTCAGTGTTCCATGCTCTGTGCAGCTTCTTTAGGTCTTGTCCTTCCATTCATCTGTTCACACAGATTTTGTGTGTATTAGTCCCATCTCTGTCTGAACATTGACCTACAGTATAATAGCTCCACACAATAGGAAAAAGACAATAGGAACCCCATTTACAACAGCTATAGGATCTGGAAGCATAATTTCCCACGCATCCAGCTAAAAGTCAGGCAGCAATACAACAATACTAATTTCACCACTTTTTCATCAAAGAATAACAGTTCTCTGCACAGGTATTACGGATGAAGTATATTTTCAGCACAGGAAAAGTAGTAAACATCTTATGGCAATGTGGATTATCATCCTTTCTTGTCATTACTGTTGTTACAGTGTCAAAAGAATGTCTAAAGTATCCGTATACATACCAATATCCTGTCAGTCAATAATGTATTTTGTGGGAGTATAGTGTCATCCTGACCGCTGTGCTCTCAAAGCTTCAGGGTGGTTGTACGAGGCTAGTATACTGTACGTTCACATTAGTGATCTTTTAGCTAAAACCATGGTAAATATAGATTTTAAATAATGTTATTAATAGGAAGTTCATAGTATCTGTTTATTAAATTGAAGCGCTTGATCAACATAGATCAATCAGCTTGTGATGCTCTTTTTGTGGTTTGGACCTGTTCTCAAACACACAGATTGTTATATGCCACTGGTTGAACACACCACTATCACACAGTGGGGAGTCAAAAGGAAAGACTATAGGAGAAAAGAGATGCACGTGAATTTGTGTCTAATTTTTGCCCAGATTGTCGAGCAAGACAAGAGTTCACATTCTGAACATGAATCACTGAAACATTTCCTTAATCTCCTAAACAGGCCTTGAAATATGTCAATTATATTTTCAACCTGAAAATGGTTTGTGATTAGATTAGGAGAGCAGGTTAAGAGAGCAGTTTAGCTAATGCAATTAAAATTGAATGACTGCCTTAATTTCACTGGACCCCAGGAAGAGTAGCTACTACCTTGGCAGGAACTAATGGAGATCCATAATAAATACAAATACAAACCCTATGTTACATGTGCTCCTGCCACGCCCTCTACTGCTTGAATGACAGGTCTCCTTGACCTGCCACCACTCCCCCAGCGCTCTCTCCCTCTCCCTCTCCCTCTCTCTCTCTGTGTGTGATTGTGTGGGCGGAGACAGGTGTGCTGGAGTCAGAGCAGATCCCCACCAGATGCAACCTGTTCCATAATCAAGACATCTGCAAATACTCAGTCCTGCCACTCCCACACTGCCAGATCGTAATCTCTGCTCAGTCAGTCTACGTTTCTAGCCGTTTGTTACTATTTAGATCCTGTTATCCTGTTGTGCCTGTTTTTCTTGCCTGACACAGTTTTCCTCTCCGCTACAGTTCTGCCCGCTCTGACTCTGGTCCCTGTCTCCAGTCCCATATGGATTCCCCTCCTGCTTACCCTGTCCCAACCCCTCCCACTCCAGCCTCAGCCTCCGCACCTGGTTTCCTGCAACCCGCCTGAGCTTCCCCTGGCCTGCACTCCATCTTCCCCCTGTGTTTCAATAAATACCTTGGTTACTTCATCCCAGTCTCCTTGTCTGAGTCTGCTCTTGGGTTTCCCTGTTCCACTCCGCGTAACAGTACGATCTGGCCGTTGGTCTGGGGGTGATATCCAGAAGAAAGACTGACATTGATACCAAGAGCTGAACAGAAGGATCTCCATACCTGGGAGGTAAACTGGGGTCCCCTGTCGGAAACGATGTAAGTGGCAATGCCATGCAGACGAAACACATGGTACACCAGCATGTCCGCAGTCTCCCTGGAGGACGGGAGCTTGGAGAGGGGAATGAAGTGAGCCACTTTGGAAAACCTGTCAATAATGGTGAGGATGACGGAGTTACCGCTAGATGGGGGAAGGCCAGTGAGGAAGTCCAGAGCTATGTGTGACCAGGGGTGACTGGGTAAGGGAAGAGGATGCAGCAGCCCGGAAGTGGGTTTAGTGGAGGTTTTGTTCCGAGCCCAAACCGAGCAGGCTGAGACACTCCCAGACATCTCTCTCCATGGTGGGCCACCAGAAGCGCTGACACAGGAAGGCGATGGTCCGGTTCATACCAGGGTGACAGGTGAGGTGAGTAGAATGGCCCCACTGAAGAACCTCAGAGCGAACACAATCTGGAACAAACGTGGCATTCTTAGGACCGTTACCCGGGTCAGGCTGGTTCTGCGGCGCCTGGAGGATACAGGACTCGATCTCCCAGGCAACGGCGGCAACAATGCAGGTGGATGGCACAATGGCTTCTGGCTCGGTACCTGTGTTGTCGGTGCTGAACTGGCGGGAGAGGGTATCAGGCTTGGTATTCTTTGAACCGGGGTGATCAGTGAGTGTGAAATTGAATCTACCGAAGAACAAGGCCCACCTGGATTTCCAGGAGTTCAGACGTTTGGCGGTCTGGATGTAGGACAGGTTTTTATGGTCAGTCCACACGATGAAGGGGAGGACAGAGCCCTCCAGCCAGTGACGCCATTCCTCAAGAGCCAGCTTAACTGCCAGGAGTTCCCAGTTTCCGATGTCAAAATTTCTCTCTGCAGGTGAGAGCTTACGGGAAAAGAATGCAAATGGGTGGACCTTCTGATCAGAGGGGTAATGTTGAGACAGAACAGCACCTACCCCAGTGTCAGAGGCATCCACCTCCACAATGAACTGGAGTTCTGGGTCAGGCTGAGTAAGGACCGGAGCGGAGGTGAAGTGACGCTTGTGTTCCAGGAATGCTGCCTCTGCCTCAGGAGTCCAGTGGAACGGAGTGGAGGTGGAGGTGAGAGTGGTGAGAGGTGCAGCCAGACGGCTGTAGTTGTGGATGAAACGTCTGTAAAAATGTGCAAACCCCAGGAAACGCTGTAGCTGCTTCAGGTTGGAGGGCGCAGGCCACTCTGTGACTGTCATGACCTTGGCGGGGTCCATACGTAACAGTCCCTGTGCAATAATATAACCCAGGAATGACACTGAGGCAGCATGGAACTCACATTTTTTGGCTTTAACAAAAAGCTTATTCTCCAACAGCCGTTGAAGAACTGGGCCAACGTGTTGCTGGTGAGCCTCAGGGTCCTTGGAAAAAATCAGGATGTCGTCTAAATAGACAAAAACGAAGCGTCCAATCACATCCCTCAGCACATCATTGACTAGGTTCTGGAAAACAGCAGGGGCGTTAGTAAGACCAAAAGGCAAGACCAAATACTCAAAGTGACCCAGTGGTGTGTTGAACGCAGTCTTCCACTCGTCCCCCTCTCTTATGCGGACAAGGTGGTAGGCATTCCGGAGGTCGAGCTTGGTAAACACCGTGGCACCATGGAGGGGAGAAAAAGCAGAGCTGATGAGTGGCAAGGGGTACTTGTTCTTTACTGTGATATTATTCAGCCCACTGAAGTCTATGCACGGCCTCAGTGACCCATCCTTCTTCTTCACGAAGAAAAACCCTGCACCCATCGGGGAGGAAGATGGCTTGATAAGTCCTGCAGCCAGAGAATCCTGGATGTACCGAGCCTCTTGCTCGGGGCGAGAGAGGTTAAATAACCGGCTACTGAGAAGAGGAGCTCCAGGCTGGAGGTCAATGGAGCAGTAGTACGGCTGGTGAGGCGGCAGCGACAGGGCGCGGTGCTTGCTGAACACAAGAGCTAGATCGCAATACTCTGGAGGAACTGATAACAGGTCTGGAGGTTCTGGAATGAACTGGGGCACAGACAAGGCAGGGCAAGGGCAGAATGTAGACAATTAGAGTGACAAGATGAACTCCAAGGGGTTGCCATTCCAGCGGTCCAGTCAATTTGTGGGTTGTGTAGCTTTAACCATGGATGTCCAAGAACCAGGGGGGAGTAAGTACAGTTGATTATGTGGAAACTGATCTTTTCCTGGTGGTTTCCAGAGAGACGCAGGATGACAGGGGCGGTTCTCTCACAGACACGGGCAAGGAGCTGTGCATTGAGAGCGTTGGCATTGAGGGGTGAATCGAGTGGGACAGTGTCCAAGCCCAACCGGGTACCGAGACCTTGGTCCAGGAAGCTCCCGTTGACTCTCGAATCGATGAGAGCAGACAGAGGAAAAGCCTGGCTCTGCCACACAAGGTTGCCTTCAAGCAGGGGTCGGGGAGAAGATGGGCAGGCGATTTGGCTCAACAGTATATCCCCCATTACTGCCGAGCCCCCTCTTTTGCTGGACGCAGGGAACAAGTGGAAACAAAGTGACCAACCTGGCCACAGTATAGGCAGCTCCTAGCGCCGATTCGCACGCTGCCTCTCCTCTGGAGAGAGACGGATTCAGGATTAGGAAGAGCCTAGGTAAGGGATGCAGTTGGAGAAGGAGGACAAGGCGCTGAAGCAGATGTTATGGTACATGCAACCCTACCTACTCTCTCACTCCGATGCTCCCAGAGACGGTTGTTGATGCAGATGGTGAGAGAGAGGAGTTCATTGAGTCCATCAGGCTCATCCCTGGACACCAACTCGTCCTTGATGGTCTCAGTGAGCGCGTTCTGGAATGCTCTCTGAAGGGCCTCCTCATTCCAGCCGATCTCAGCGGCAAGGGTAAGAAACTCACATGCCATCTCAGCAACACTACGAGGGCCTTGATGGAGGGACAAGAGTCGTTTAGCAGCATCCTTACCGCAGACAAGGTGGCATCGAATAAACTTTACCCCCGATTCATTGGTCCCTTTGAAATTGACCGTGTCATTAACACCTCTGCTGTGCGCTTGAAACTCCCAGCCTCTCTCAGGATCCATCCTACCTTCCATGTATCCCTGATTAAACATGTCTGCTCTCATCCCGTCTCCTCCTGCAGCAGCTCCTCCACCCCCTCGGCTCATCAATGACCACCCTGCCTATACCGTCCGGTGGCTTTTGGATGTGCGCCATCAGGCTCGCGGCTGACAGTACCTGGTGGACTGGGAAGGATACGGGCAGGAGGAGCGCTGCTGGGTGCCCCGCCATCACATTCTGGACCCCTCCCTCTTACGTGATTCCTATCCCTCACACCCAGATAAGCCTGGTCGGGCGTGTAGAGGGGGGTACTGTTACATCTGCTCCTGCCACACCCTCTACTGCTCATCCTGTGCCTCCTTGACCTGCCGCCACTCCCCCAGTACTCTCACCCTCTCACTCTCTCTTTGTGTGTGTGATTGTGTGGTCGGAGACAGGTGTGCTGGAGTCAGAGCAGATCCCCACCAGCTGCAACCTGTTCCATAATCAAGACCTCTACAAATACTCAGTCCTGCCACTTCCACACTGCCAGATTGTAATCTCTGATCAGTCAGTATATGTTTCTAGCCGTTTGTTACTATTTAGATCCTGTTATCCTGTTGTGCCTATTTTCCTTGCCTGACACAGTTTTCCTCTCCGCTACAATTCTTCCCACTCTGACTCTGGTCCCTGTCTCCAGTCCCACGTCTCCTCATCCTGCTACTCTGTCATGGATTCCCCACTCTACAGCTCCCTTGGATTCCCCTCCGGACCTGCTTACCCTGTCCCAACCCCTCCCACTCCAGCCTCAGCCTCCGCACCTGGTTTCCTGCAACCCACCCGAGCTTCCCCTGGCCTGTACTCAATCCAACCCTGTGTTTCAATAAATACCTTGGTTACTTCATCCCAGTCTCCTCGTCTGAGTCTGCTCTTGGGTTTCCCTGTTCCACTCCGTGTAACACCCTAACCCTTTTCCTAACCTTAACCCCAGTCTCCTAACCTGCTACGTTAATTCTCCTAACCTGCTGCGTACGTTCTCTTAACCTCCTAAAAAGTCAATTCTGGTCATAGCTGTATTCAACCTAGTCAGCACCCTTAAAATGACCTGGTATACAAGGCGGCCATTTTGAAGTATTTTGGGGGAATAATGACTTACAGCTCCCACAGTAGGTGTCTCGTTAGGCGTTCAGTTTTTTCCAAAGAGGTTTAGTTTTCAAGTCCTCCTTTTTCACATTAGGTACGTAACAATAAACAGTATTTCATAGATCCATAGGCTTCTCAGCCCATCATTGAGAGAGAGAGAGGTGTAGTCTGTTTAGTCTCTCTCTCTCTCACTCTCTCTCTCCTTTGTAACATACAGTGAAGGCTACAGTTGGGCAATCTGCAGTGAAATGACATGTTTTCGGCCTGGGGCCGAGAGGCTGGACATGATTTACCAAAATGTCCTCTGCAGCTCAGATCTGTTTTAATAGAGCTCACAAAGGTAACAATATACAGCTTAGTTCTGTTTTAATAGAGCTCACAGACATAACAATATACAGCTTAGTTCTGTTTTAATAGAGCTCACAGACATAACAATATACAGCTTAGTTCTGTTTTAATAGAGCTCACAGAGGTAACAATATACAGCTTAGTTCTGTTTTAATAGAGCTCACAGACGTAACAATATACAGCTTAGTTCTGTTTTAATAGAGCTCACAAACATAACAATATACAGCTTAGTTCTGTTTTAATAGAGCTCACAGACGTAACAATATACAGCTTAGTTCTTTTTTAATAGAGCTCACAGACGTAACAATATGCAGCTTAGTTCTGTTTTAATAGAGCTCACAAACATAACAATATACAGCTTAGTTCTGTTTTAATAGAGCTCACAGACGTAACAATATACAGCTTAGTTCTGTTTTAATAGAGCTCACAGACATAACAATAAACAGCTTAGTTCTGTTTTAATAGAGCTCACAGACATAACAATATACAGCTTGGGTCTGTTTTAATAGAGCTCACAGAGGTAACAAAATAAAGCTTAGTTCTGTTTTAATAGAGCTCATAGAAGTAACAATATACAGCTTAGTTCTGTTTTAATAGAGCTTACAGACATAACAATATACAGCTTAGTTCTGTTTTAATAGAGCTCACAGACATAACAATATACAGCTTAGTTCTGTTTTAATAGAGCTCACAGACATAACAATATACAGCTTAGTTCTGTTTTAATAGAGCTCACAGACGTAACAATATACATCTTAGTTCTGTTTTAATAGAGCTCACAGACATAACAATATACAGCTTAGTTCTGTTTTAATAGAGCTCACAGACATAACAATATACAGCTTAGTTCTGTTTTAATAGAGCTCACAGACATAACAATATACAGCTTAGTTCTGTTTTAATAGAGCTCACAGACATAACAATATACAGCTTAGTTCTGTTTTAATAGAGCTCACAGACATAACAATATACAGCTTAGTTCTGTTTTAATAGAGCTCACAGACATAACAATATACAGCTTAGTTCTGTTTTAATAGAGCTCACAGACATAACAATATACAGCTTAGTTCTGTTTTAATAGAGCTCACAGACATAACAATATACAGCTTAGTTCTGTTTTAATAGAGCTCACAGACATAACAATATACAGCTTAGTTCTGTTTTAATAGAGCTCACAGAGGTAACAAAATAAAGCTGAGTTCTGTTTTAATAGAGCTCACAGACGTAACAATATACAGCTCAATTCTGTCTCAATAAAAGGGCTCACAGAGGTAATAATATGGCTGTATCAGTCCAAGGCTATTACCTTAGGGATTTGTCTGTCTAGAGAGGGGTCGTTTTTCAGCCATAGAGCCAGGATGTTTTTCCATGCCGTTTCATAGATAGCTGACCACAGGGACTGATGTATGAAGATAAAACCATGATCCATCTCTGTGGAGGTACTGAACATTTGGTCCTGTCAGAAGCTGCCCTCTGGTATTCTAGGGTACAATTTTAGAATTTTTGTGCATACTACCGCCTCTCCACACGTATGCACGCACACATGCAAGCACACACACGCACGCACACGCACGCACGCAAGCGCACGCACGCAAGCACGCACACACAGTCTTGTGGGGAGGACTGTCACGCCCTGACCATAGAGAGCCCTTGGTTCTCTATGGTGTAGTAGGTCAGGGCGTGACTAGGGGGTGTTCTAGTTCAATATTTCTATGTTGGTATTTTGTATGGTTCCCAATTAGAGGCAGCTGGTAATCGTTGCCTCTAATTGGGGATCATATTTAGGGAGTCATTTTTCCCACCTGTGTTTGTGGGATATTGTTTGGTTTTGTGCTTGCTGCACCACGTAGTCATGTTTTGTTGCTTGTTATTTGCTTTGTTGAAGAAGTTTCACTTTTAATAAAAATGTGGAACTCAACACACGCTGCGCCTTGGTCCTTCTCTTACAACAACCGTGACAGGGACACAATTCTGTCCCATTCAAAATCCTATTTTCCCTAACCTTAGGCCTAACCCTAAAATGAACCCTAGCTCCTGACCCTAAAATGAACCCTAGCTCCTAACCCTAAACCTAACACTAACTCCTAAACCTTATTCTAACCCTAACACTCATTCTAACCTTAACCCTAATCCCCCTAGAAATAGCATTTGACCATGGGGAAATAACAAAATGTCCCCAGTTGGTCAGATTTTTGTTTGTTTACTATTCTTGTGAGGATTTCTGGTACCCACAAGTATAGTTAAACATATCCACACACACACACACACACACGCACACACACATATTTTGCTGAGTGGGTCTAATGTGCATCGTACTCAGCCGAGCTCTGACGAGCGTGTCAATAATTGATGATGGTGCCTGTGAGGATGCCCTTTATCCGGGATGTAAGCAAGGAACATAAAACTAGCAATCTGCTCCACTGTTATTACTTCACTTGGCCATTAGCTGTAATGCATCTTACCATCGTGATGTAATAAATGTATCACTAGCCACTTTAAACAATGCCACTTTATATAATGTTTACATACCCTACATTACTCATCTCATATGTATATACTGTACTCTATACCATCTACTGCATCTTGCCTATGCCGTTCGGCCATCACTCATTCATATATTTTTATGTACATATTCTTATTCATTCCTTTACACTTGTGTGTATAAGGTAGTTGTGAAATTGTTAGGTTAGATTACTTGTTAGATATTACTGCATGGTCGGAACTAGAAGCACAAGCATTTCGCTACACTCGCATTAACATCTGCTAACCATGTGTATGTGACAAATACAATTTGTTTTGATTTGATTTGTATATATAAATAGCTTTATGTATGTATTGATGATGATTGAATGTTGTGTCTAGGGTTGATCCCACCTTGAGTTGAACTATTGTTGTCCAAGGTCCTTTTGGGACTTTATCACGCTCTCTTGTCCCCCGCGCTTTAATTTGTTAACTACAGTGCATTGTCCATTGAGAATTGTTGTGAGAAACACCTTGAAAGGTCAACAAACATAGAAAAGTCTACATTTTCACGGACGGCTCAAGCTATTTGGGGCCCAAAGCAGGATTTGAGTTAGGGTTAGGTCAGGGCACAGTGTGGATTGTTTGAATAGTGGCCATGGACAGAGAGTGCTATACTTCTCAAATCATAGTAATAATGAATCACTACAGAACTATACCAATTACAATGAATCACTATATAATTATACCAATCTCATATTGAACATAATATGTGTATGCAACAAGTGAAATCAAGTTGAATCTGCATTTTACAGATATATATATATATACAGTGGGGAGAACAAGTATTTGATACACTGACGATTTTGCAGGTTTTCCTACTTACAAAGCATGTAGAGGTCTGTACTTTTTATCATAGGTACACTTCAACTGTGAGAGACGGAATCTAAAACAAAAATCCAGAAAATCACATTGTATGATTTTTAAGTAATTAATTTGCATTTTATTGCATGACATAAGTATTTGATACATCAGAAAAGCAGAACTTAATATTTGGTACAGAAACCTTTGTTTGCAATTCCAGAGATCATACGTTTCCTGTAGTTCTTGACCAGGTTTGCACACACTGCAGCAGGGATTTTGGCCCACTCCTCCATACAGACCTTCTCCAGATCCTTCAGGTTTCGGGGCTGTCGCTGGGCAATACGGACTTTCAGCTCCCTCCAAAGATTTTCTATTGGGTTCAGGTCTGGAGACTAGCTAGGCCACTCCAGGACCTTGAGATGCTTCTTACGGAGCCACTCCTTAGTTGCCCTGGCTGTGTGTTTCGGGTCGTTGTCATGCTGGAAGACCCAGCCACGACCCATCTTCAATGCTCTTACTGAGGGAAGGAGGTTGTTGGCCAAGATCTTGCGATACATGGCCCCATCCATCCTCCCCTCAATACGGTGCAATCGTCCTGTCCCTTTTGCAGAAAAGCATCCCCAAAGAATGATGTTTCCACCTCCATGCTTCACGGTTGGGATGGTGTTCTTGGGGTTGTACTCATCCTTCTTCTTCCTCCAAACACGGCGAGTTGAGTTTAGACCAAAAAGCTCTATTTTTGTCTCATCAGACCACATGACCTTCTCCCATTCCTCCTCTGGATCATCCAGATGGTCATTGGCAAACTTCAGACGGGCCTGGACATGCGCTGGCTTGAGTAGGGGGACCTTGCGTGCGCTGCAGGATTTTAATCCATGACGGTGTAGTGTGTTACTAATGGTTTTCTTTGAGACTGTGGTCCCAGCTCTCTTCAGGTCATTGACCAGGTCCTGCCGTGTAGTTCTGGGCTGATCTCTCACCTTCCTCATGATCATTGATGCCCCACGAGGTGAGATCTTGCATGGAGCCCCAGACCGAGGGTGATTGACCGTAATCTTGAACTTCTTCCATTTTCTAATAATTGCGCCAACAGTTGTTGCCTTCTCACCAAGCTGCTTGCCTATTGTCCTGTAGCCCATCCCAGCCTTGTGCAGGTCTACAATTCGATCCCTGATGTCCTTACACAGCTCTCTGGTCTTGGCCATTGTGGAGAGGTTGGAGTCTGTTTGATTGAGTGTGTGGACAGGTGTCTTTTATACAGGTAACGAGTTCAAACAGGTGCAGTTAATACAGGTAATGAGTGGAGAACAGGAGGGCTTCTTAAAGAAAACCTAACAGGTCTGTGAGAGCCGGAATTCTTACTGGTTGGTAGGTGATCAAATACTTATGTCATGCAATAAAATGCAAATTAATTACTTAAAAATCATACAATGTGATTTTCTGGATTTTTGTTTTAGATTCCGTCTCTCACAGTTGAAGTGTACCTATGATAAAAATTACAGACCTCTACATGCTTTGTAAGTAGGAAAACCTGCAAAATCGGCAGTGTATCAAATACTTGTTCTCCCCACTGTATATATATATAAAGTGCTTAATTTAAAGTAGTACTTGGGATTAAATGAACCATTTAATGACAATACTTGACACACTGCTGCTATTCTCTGTTTATTATCTATGCATAGTCACTTTACCTCTACCTACATGTACATATTTCCTCAATTACCTCGACTAACCGGTGGCCCCGCACATTGACTCTGTACCGGTACCCCCTGTATATAGGCTTCACATTGACTCTGTACCGGTACCTCCTGTATATATCCTCCACATTGACTCTGTACCGGTACCCCCTGTATATAGGCTCCACATTGACTCTGTACCGGTACCCCCTGTATATAGGCTCCACATTGACTCTGTACCGGTACCCCCTGTATATAGCCTCCACATTGACTCTGTACCGGTACCCCCTGTATATAGGCTCCACATTGACTCTGTACCGGTACCCCCTGTATATAGCCTCCACATTGACTCTGTACCGGTACCCCCTGTATATAGCCTCCACATTGACTCTGTACCGGTACCCCCTGTATATAGGCTCCACATTGACTCTGTACCGGTACCCCCTGTATATAGCCACCACATTGACTCTGTACCGGTACCCCCTGTATATAGCCTCCACATTGACTCTGTACCGGTACCCCCTGTATATAGGCTTCACATTGACTCTGTACCGGTACCCCCTGTATATAGCCTCCACATTGACTCTGTACCGGTACCCCCTGTATATAGCCTCCACATTGACTCTGTACCGGTACCCCCTGTATATAGGCTTCACATTGACTCTGTACCGGTACCCCCTGTATATAGCCTCCACATTGACTCTGTACCGGTACCCCCTGTATATAGCCTCCACATTGACTCTGTACCGGTACCCCCTGTATATAGCCTCCACATTGACTCTGTACCGGTACCCCTGTATATAGCCTCCACATTGACTCTGTACCGGTACCCCCTGTATATAGCCTCCACATTGACTCTGTACCGGTACCCCCTGTATATAGGCTCCACATTGACTCTGTACCGGTACCCCCTGTATATAGCCTCCACATTGACTCTGTACCGGTACCCCCTGTATATAGGCTTCACATTGACTCTGTACCGGTACCCCCTGTATATAACCTCCACATTGACTCTGTACCGGTACCCCCTGTATATAGGCTCCACATTGACTCTGTACCGGTACCCCCTGTATATAGGCTCCACATTGACTCTGTACCGGTACCCCCCGTATATTTTATTTTATTTGACTTGTATGTGGTATGATTTGAATAATGAATAAGGAATCAGAATGAAGAAACTGATAAATAGATATGGATTTGTCGATGAAAAGAGGCCCTTGAATAGCCTTATAGCCAGCTGTTATTGTTGGGGCACAGTACTAGAGGTAGACCACAGCCTCAGGGTGTTCTGTCTATGCCTGCTGCTTCAGACATGGCCGCCTCTAGCTGATAGAGAGAACCTGTTCCCTGCCTAGCAGCCAGAGATGCCATCTTGGCAGCACACTGTGATTGTAGCCATTTTTAGGAGCACTGAACTCACAGACACACACAAGCTACCCCTCCACTCTCTCTCTCTCTCTCTCTCTCTTTTGCTCTCCCCCTCTCTCTCTCTCGCGCTCTAGCTCTCTCACTCACTCGAATGCACACACGCACAGTCAAATACACACACACACATGCAAACACACACACACACACCCTCCATCTCTGAGCTGCTGATTTGAGTAGTACTGCTGCAGTGAGTGGAGAGAAAGGGAGGGTTGGGTTGGGTTTGCACTCTGCCTAGCTAAGACTGCGATTTCCAGAGTGCCTTGCTGCCGCCCACGCCCATCAGACATCTACCCGCAGTGACAATGCTTTCAACTCGGCACAGCACGAACCCACTGACCCACATACTGTGTCCCCCGGGAAACGGTGCCTGTGTGTGCCATTGTCTGATTACACCCGCCTCTATTCAATTACCTGGGGTGTCTGTGAGAATAAACGAACATGCATTCAATGATAAAAAAGTACACTGCTCAAAAAAATAAAGGGAACACTTAAACAACACAATGTAACTCCAAGTCAATCACACTTCTGTGAAATTAAACTGTCCACTTAGGAAGCAACACTGATTGACAATAAATTTCACATGCTGTTGTGCAAATGGAATAGACAAAAGGTGGAAATTATAGGCAATTAGCAAGACACCCCCAAAAAAGGAGTGATTCTGCAGGTGGTGACCACAGACAACTTCTCAGTTCCTATGCTTCCTGGCTGATGTTTTGGTCACTTTTGAATGCTGGCGGTGCTCTCACTCTAGTGGTAGCATGAGACGGAGTCTACAACCCACACAAGTGGCTCAGGTAGTGCAGTTCATCCAGGATGGCACATCAATGCGAGCTGTGGCAAAAAGGTTTGCTGTGTCTGTCAGCGTAGTGTCCAGAGCATGGAGGCGCTACCAGGAGACAGGCCAGTACATCAGGAGACGTGGAGGAGGCCGTAGGAGGGCAACAACCCAGCAGCAGGACCGCTACCTCCGCCTTTGTGCAAGAAGGTGCACTGCCAGAGCCCTGCAAAATGACCTCCAGCAGGCCACAAATGTGCATGTGTCAGCATATGGTCTCACAAGGGGTCTGAGGATCTCATCTCGGTACCTAATGGCAGTCAGGCTACCTCTGGCGAGCACATGGAGGGCTGTGCGGCCCCACAAAGAAATGCCACCCCACACCATGACTGACCCACCGCCAAACCGGTCATGCTGGAGGATGTTGCAGGCAGCAGAACGTTCTCCACGGCGTCTCCAGACTCTGTCACATCTGTCACATGTGCTCATGTGCTCAGTGTGAACCTGCTTTCATTTATGAAGAGCACAGGGCGCCAGTGGCGAATTTGCCAATATTGGTGTTCTCTGGCAAATGCCAAACGTCCTGCACGGTGCTGGGCTGTAAGCACAACCCCCACCTGTGGACGTCGGGCCATCATACCACCCTCATGGAGTCTGTTTCTGACCGTTTGAGCAGACACATGCACATTTGTGGCCTGCTGGAGGTCATTTTGCAGGGCTCTGGCAGTGCACCTTCTTGCACAAAGGCGGAGGTAGCGGTCCTGCTGCTGGGTTGTTGCCCTCCTACGGCCTCCTCCACGTCTCCTGATGTACTGGCCTGTCTCCTGGTAGCGCCTCCATGCTCTGGACACTACGCTGACAGACACAGCAAACCTTTTTGCCACAGCTCGCATTGATGTGCCATCCTGGATGAACTGCACTACCTGAGCCACTTGTGTGGGTTGTAGACTCCGTCTCATGCTACCACTAGAGTGAGAGCACCGCCAGCATTCAAAAGTGACCAAAACATCAGCCAGGAAGCATAGGAACTGAGAAGTTGTCTGTAGTCACCACCTGCAGAATCACTCCTTTTTTGGGGGTGTCTTGCTAATTGCCTATAATTTCCACCTTTTGTCTATTCCATTTGCACAACAGCATGTGAAATTTATTGTCAATCAGTGTTGCTTCCTAAGTGGACAGTTTGATTTCACAGAAGTGTGATTGACTTGGAGTTACATTGTGTTGTTTAAGTGTTCCCTTTATTTTTTTGAGCAGTGTATATTCATTTAAGTATACGGTTTCTTAAAGCAGGAAGACTGTTCATTTGGACTCCTGCTAGATAACACCTGCCTGGATTTGATTAAAAGGTTCATTGTGTCATCCTAACATTTCTCTATGACTGCTGCCTGACTGTGTCCAACACCTAACAACAACAAAAAAGTCAAACAATGAGGATGCACTCTGCATATTTTCACAACATTATTTTGATATGAGGAAATCTCTGTGGCTTCCCCCTCCCAAGGCAGGCTACATACCAACACCATGACTGGATCTTTGTGGTATTTTAGATTGTTTAGATATGATTCATTTGGATAAAGTGATATTTTGGGGAGAAGAAATGAGTAATACACATGCATAACCAAACAATTACCTCTATGAAGGTGATAGAAACGCTAGAAGCTGGTTTCATTAGCATAGTGTATGTTGTACATTCAGATAAGATGTGCTGTTCATACTCTACTGGGGTGATTCATACAGCGTCATGACTCATGTCAGAGAAAAGCTAAGGCTTGTGTCAGTTGTGGGCCTACCAGTCTGTCCAGATCTAACACTGTGTTATATACACACAAATAATGGTTCTAAATAGTACCAGATAGGGGTTCTTTGGCTTATAAACACTGTTGAACCTTTTTTTGGTGCTATATAGAACCCTTTTTAAAAGGCTCTATAAAGAACCATGCTCATAAGGTTCTAAATGGAACCTGTATGGTGCTATAAAAATGTTAAACTTTCCTAAGGTTCTATAATGACCCATTAAATACGATTCTATAAGGCACCAAAGAAGGGTTCTACTATGGTACAACCCTGATTGGGGCTATATAGAACACTTTTTGGGGTTCTTTATAGAACCTTTATGGAGAATGGTTCTATAACAAACCTTTCTCAATCTGATAGGTTCTTTGTGGATGCTTTTGAAGAACCATACAGTTATTTTTTTTATTCTGGTAAGCCATATTATATTGTTAAAATTCCATTGGTGTTATTATTGTGTTAATTCACAAGTTGAGTGAAATGAACTACCAGCATCCCACAGAATGCCAGCATCCCACAGTCGCCTCTTCACTGTTGATGTTGAGACTGGTGTTTTGTGGGTACTATTTAATGAAGCTGCCAGTTGAGGACTTGTGAGGCGTCTGTTTCTCAAACTAGACACTCTAATGTACTTGTCCTCTTGCTCAGTTGTGCACCGGGTCCTCCCACTCCTCTTTCTATTCTGCTTAGAGACAGTTTGCGCTGTTCTGTGAAGGGAGTAGTACGGTCGTGGCCAAAAGTTTTGAGAATGACACAAATATTATTTTCCACAAAGTCTGCTGCTTCAGTGTTTTTAGATATTTTTGTCAGATGTTACTATGGAATACTGAAGTATAATTACAACATTTCATAAGTGTCAAAGGCTTTTATTGACAATTACATGAAGTTGATGCAAAGAGCCAATATTTGCAGTGTTGACCCTTCTTTTTCAAGACCTCTGCAATCCGCCCTGGCATGCTGTCAATTAACTTCTGGGCCACATCCTGACTGATGACAGCCCATTCTTGCATAATCAATGCTTGGAGTTTGTCAGAATTTGTGTTTTTTTTTTGTCCACCCGCCTCTTGAGGATTGACCAAAAGTTCTCAATGGGATTAAGGTCTGGGGAGTTTCCTGGCCATGGACCCAATATATCGATGTTTTGTTCCCCAAGCCACTTAGTTATCACTTTTGCCTTATGGCAAGGTGCTCCATCATAATGGAAAAGGCATTGTTCGTCACTAAACTGTTCCTGGATGGTTGGGAGAAGTTGCTCTCGGAGGATGTGTTGGTACCATTCTTTATTCATGGCTGTGTTCTTAGGCAAAATTGTGAGTGAGCCCACTCCCTTGGCTGAGAAGCAACCCCACACATGAATGGTCTCAGGATGCTTTACTGTTGGCATGACACAGGACTGATTGTAGCGCTCACCTTGTCTTCTCCGGACAAGATTTTTTCCGGATGCCCCAAACAATCGGAAAGGGGATTCATCAGAGAAAAGGACTTTACCCCAGTCCTCAGCGGTCCAATCCCTGTACCTTTTGAAGAATATCAGTCTGTTCCTGATGTTTTTCCTGGATAGAAGTAGCTTCTTTGCTGCCCTTCTTGACACCAGGCCATCCTCCAGAAGTCTTTGCCTCACTGTGTGTGCAGATGCACTCACACCTGCCTGCTGCAATTCCTGAGCAAGCTCTGTAATAGTGGTGCCCCGATCCCACAGGTGAATCAACTTTAGGAGACGGTCCTGGCGCTTGCTGGACTATTTTGGGCGCCCTGAAGCCTTTTTCACAGCAATTGAACCGCTCTCCTTGAAGTTCTTGATGATCCGATAAATGGTTGATTTAGGTGCAATCTTACTGGCAGCAATATCCTTGCCTGTGAAGCCCTTTTTGTGCAAAGCAATGATGACGGCACGTGTTTCCTTGCAGGTAACCATGCTTGACAGAGGAAGAACAATGATTCCAAGCACCACCCTCCTTTTGAAGCTTCCAGTCTGTTATTCGAACTCAATCAGCATGACAGAGTGATCTCCAGCCTTGTCCTCGTCACCACTCACACCTGTGTTAACGAGAGAATCACTGATATGAGGTCAGCTGGTCCTTTTGTGGCAGGGCTGAAAGGCAGTGGAAATGTTTTTGGGGGATTTTGTTCATTTTCATGGCAAAGAGGGACTTTGCAATTAATTGCAATTCATCTGATCACTCTTCATAACATTCTGGAGTATATGCAAATTGTCATCATACAAACTGAGGCAGCAGACTTTGAAAATTAATATTTGTGTCATTCTCAAAACATTTGGCCACGACTGAACACAGCGTTGCACGAGATCTTCAGTTTCTTGGCAATTTCTCGCACGGAATAGCCTTCCTTTTTCAGAACAAGAATAGACTGACGAGTTTCAGAAGAAAGTTCCTTGTTTCTGGCCATTTTGAGCCTGTAATCGAACTCACAAATGCTGATGTTCTTTAATCAGAACAACAGTTTTCAGCTGTGCTAACATAATTGCAAAAGGGTTTTTCTAATGATCAATTAGCCTTTTAAAATGATAAACTCGGATTAGCTAACACAACGTGCCATTGGAACACAGGGGTGATGGTTGCTGATAATGGGCCTCTGTACGTCTATGTAGATATTTCCCCCCAAAATCTGCCGTTTCCAGCTACAATAGTCATTTACAACATTAACAATGTCTACACTGTATTTCTCATCAATTTGATGTTATTTTAATGGACAAAAAATTAGCTTTTCTTTCAAAAACAAGGACATTTCTAAGTGACCCCAAACTTTTGAACGGTAGTGTATATTTTTCTTTATTATTTTCCCCTAACTCCACCACACCTAATGGACAACAGCACTTAGGCTTCTACTTCCAGCTTAAACATACTACTGTATATACATTTTACGGACACAGTATATTTTACAATAGTTATCTTTTGTTTGTTTTTAGTCCCATCCTTCAGCTACCATACATTTTAAAAGAGCAAAGAAAACTGTAAAGAACCGTTGAAGAGCTCAAAGGGTTCTTGAGTCATTATGGTTCCACATAGAACCATCACCCTTCCCAGAACCATTGAGGAACCCTAATATTTTTGTCTGTAGCATATTGAACATTTAGACACTCCTCTAAACTTATTTTGTTGTGCAGGTCAGTAATAGATCAGTGAAGATCTCTCATGATTTTATACAGATACAGGGTGTCATTTCTATGAAGTAACTTAAACCCCTGTTGAAAGAGCTTGTGATACTAAAAGTCGCTGCTACAAAGAGGAATGAACTTGATGAACCTAGCCAAGTTCAGTTGTGTTGAGGCTATCCTTGCTACCATGGGAAGCCTGGCACATGCGTTGCGTGAGGGCCCTGCTGCTCATCGACGCTATATAAATATTACATGAGCCAGAGCACAGTAAGGAAGAGTCGAGAGGGAGGAGGAAGTTTGCTGCATACAAGTATTACTTTAACGTCATTCAACTTGTAGCTTGTGTGCCAGTTTGTTTCTGCCTCAGTCAACTCCTTCATCACTGCCCAAACATGATTTGGCATGAAAATGACAAGGGAGTTGGCTAAAGCCTGAACAACTTACTTTATGTTCATTGTTGAGTTGGTTGGAAGTATTTTTTCAGCATTAACCAGTTCTATTGTCACTTACTGTCGACGACAATGGAGCAGGACCAACCGCTGACTCCTAATGTCAACATGGTTAGCGTCATTCCCAAACCTGAGTCAATACGTTTACTTGAACATCAAGATGTATATTTGTATTTATTGTGGATCCCCATTAGATGTTGCCAAGACATCAGCTACCCTTCCTCGGGTCCAGCAACATTAAGAAAGTTTTATACAATTTTAAAAACATTACATTCACAGATTTCACAACACACTGTGTGCCCTCCAGCCCCTACTTCACCACTACCACATACTGTATCTACAGTACTAAGTCCATTGGTATGTGTGTGTATAGCGCGTATGTTATCGTGTGTGTGTGTGTGTGTGTGTGTGTGTGTGTGTGTGTGTGTGTGTGTGTGTGTGTGTGTGTGTGTGTGTGTGTGTGTGTGTGTGTGTGTGTTTATGCAAGAGGTGTCAAGAGGTGAAACAAAATGTAATTCTCTGCGGTTGTGAATAAACACTTGTTATAATTATATATTATTTACACGAGGCACAGGGTTCAGTGGAGATGCTACTGGCAGCTGGGGCTGTTTTTGTGGCAGTGCTCCCAGTAACTTGACTGAACGGCCTCCTTAGTAAGTTGACTGAACGGCCTCCTTAGTAAGTTGACTGAACAGCCTCCTTAGTAAGTTGTCTGCAGGGCCTCCTTAGTAAGTTGACTGAACGGCCTCCTTAGTAAGTTGTCTGCAGGGCCTCCTTAGTAAGTTGACTGAACGGCCTCCTTAGTAAGTTGACTGAATGGCCTCCTTAGTAAATTGACTGAACGGCCTCCTTAGTAAGTTGACTGAACGGCCTCCCAGTAACTTGACTGAACAGCCTCCTTAGTAAGTTGACTGAACAGCCTCCTTAGTAAGTTGTCTGCAGGGCCTCCTTAGTAAGTTGTCTGCAGGGCCTCCTTAGTAAGTTGACTGAACGGCCTCCTTAGTAAGTGACTGAGCGGCCTCCTTAGTAAGTTGACTGAACAGCCTCCTTAGTAAGTGACTGAATGGCCTCCTTAGTAAGTTGTCTGCACGGCCTCCCAGTAACTTGACTGAACAGCCTCCTTAGTAAGTGACTGAACGGCCTCCTTAGTAAGTTGACTGAACGGCCTCCTTAGTAAGTTGACTGAACGGCCTCCTTAGTAAGTTGACTGAACGGCCTCCTTAGTAAGTTGACTGAACGGTCTCCTTAGTAAGTTGACTGAACAGCCTCCTTAGTAAGTTGACTGAACGGCCTCCTTAGTAAGTTGACTGAACAGCCTCCTTAGTAAGTTGACTGAACGGCCTCCTTAGTAAGTTGACTGAACGGCCTCCTTAGTAAGTTGACTGAACGGCCTCCTTAGTAAGTTGACTGAACGGCCTCCTTAGTAAGTTGACTGAACGGCCTCCTTAGTAACTTGGCTGAACGGCCTCCTTAGTAACTTGGCTGAACGGCCTCCTTAGTAAGTTGACTGAACGGCCTCCTTAGTAACTTGACTGAACAGCCTCCTTAGTAACTTGGCTGAACGGCCTCCTTAGTAAGTTGACTGAACGGCCTCCCTAGTAATTTGGCTGACCGGCCTCCTTAGTAACTTGTCTGCACGGCCTCCTTAGTAATTTGGCTGAACGGTTTTTCTGGCAAGCTTCATCCATATCCATTTAGAGTGGAGGGAACCTAACCCACCTGCACACACACACGATCATACACACACAGACTGTAAGGTCCCATTTGATAAGCTGTGGGCCATGTAACCCACCACACATGCACTCATGCATTCATGCACACACACACACACACACACACACACACACACACACACACACACACACACACACACACACACACACACACACACACACACACACACACACACACACACACACACACACACACACACACACACACACACACACACACACACACACAGCACAGTCGCAGTGGGTGGAGTTAAAACAAGAGATAAAGTATATATATGAATAATTGAGAATACGGTAAGTATTCAGACCCATTGACTTTTTCCACATTTTGTAGCCTTATTCTAAACTTTATTTTAAAATGTCCTCATCAATCTTCACACAATACCCCATAATAAAAATGTTTGCTAATTTATGAGGAATAACAAAAGGAAATATCACATTTACATAAGTATTCAGGCCCTTTACTAAGTACTTGGTTGAAGCACCTTTGGCAGCGATTACAACCTTGAGTCTTTTTGGCACACCTGTATTTGTGGAGTTTCTCCCATTCTCCCACTCGATCCTGATTAGTCTGATTAGTCTCCCAGTCGATCCTGATTAGTCTGATTAGTCTCCCAGTCGATCCTGATTAGTCTCCCAGTCCCTGCCGCTGAAAAACATCACCACAGCATGATGCTGCCACCACCATGCTTCACCGTAGGGATGGCACCAGGTTTCCTCCAGACGTGATGCTTGGCATTCAGGCCAAAGAGTTCAATCTTGTTTCTCCTTCTGGAAGGGTCTTCCATCTCCACAGAGGGACTCTGGAGCTCTGTCAGAGTGACCATTGTTTTCTTGATCACCTCCCTGACCAAGGCCCTTCTCCCCGATTCCTCAGTTTGGCCCGGCGGCCAGCTCTAGGAAGAGTCTTGATGGTTCCAAACTTCTTCCATTTAAGAATGATGGAGGCCACTGTGTTTTTAGGGACCTTCAATGCTGCAGACATTTTTTTGTACCCTTCCCCAGATCTGTGCCCCGATACAATCCTGTGTCGGAGCTCTACGGACAATTCCTTCAACCTCATGGCTTGGTTTTTGCTCTGACATGCACTGTCAACTGTGGGACCTTATATAGACAGGTGTGTGCCTTTCCAAATCATGTCAAATCAATTGAATTTACCACAAGTGGACTCCAATCAAGTTTTAGAAACATCTCAAGGATGATCAATGGAAACAGGATGCACCTGAGCTCAATTTCGAGTATCATAGCAAAGGGTCTGAATACTTATGTAAATAAGGTGGGGGTTTTTGGTTTTGCTTTGTCATTATGGAGTATTGTGTGCAGATTGATGAGGTAAAAAAAATTGTTCATACATTTTTGAATAAGGCGTAACCAAATGTGGAAAAAGTCAAGGGGTCTGAATACTTTCCCAATGCACTGTACAGTACAGCCTTGATTCACCATTTTACCATTAGACTCTTCACGCATACATTATCTAGTCATATTATGACGATATCAGTCAGTTTAGTAAATGCTAAATTACTGTGGCATTCACAATAAATGACATATGCCAATTTAAACGTAGATGTAAGGATAACCGTGGATGTCTTTTCTCGTCTCCCTGTTTTTCAGCCTACTCCGACAAGATCAAAGAGATGTCCATGCTGTCTCTGATCTGCTCCTGCTTCTACTCACAACCACACCCCAACAGCCTCTACCAATATGGAGGTTAGTAGTGAAGAGCTCTGTGTTTGTCCGTGTCCCATAGAGATTATATAAATTCTGTATATGATCTCTCTATGGTCTATCTGTCTCTCTCCCCTTGTCTGTCTGTCTGTCTGTCTGTCTGTCTGTCTGCCTGCCTGCCTGCCTGCCTGCCTGCCTGCCTGTCTGTCTGTCTGTCTGTCTGTCTGTCTGTCTGTCTGTCTGTCTGTCTGTCTGTCTGTCTGTCTGTCTGTCTGTCTGTCTGTCTTCAAGCTGCTGTGTGTTAGTACCATAGCATGGTGTACAAACAGGCCAGTAATTCTGAGTCCTGGCCGCCACAGCCTTACTGCCCTAATACCTGCTGTTCTCCACAGACATGGAGGTGAAGTCCCTGAACAAGCGGGCATCCGGCCAGGCCTTCGAGATCATCTTGAAGGCCCCCGCTGACCTCTCTCCAGACAGGCCGCAGCCCCTGCTTTCTGCTCCCAAGAAGGACCTCTCCCCGGACGAGCTCCAGAAGAGGCTGGAAGCTGCGGAGGAGAGGAGAAAGGTAAATGGAGAGCATGACAGAGCATGGGTCAATATCTCTTCTCACCCTTCGATTCTTCTCACTCTTCACAATCTCTCTCATCATCTATCCCTTTTCCTCTCGCCCCTCTCTCTTTCTCCCTCTTCTCTATCATTGTATCTTTCTCTCCCTCACCATCTCTCTCCCTCGTCTCTCTCTGCAGTCTCAGGAGGCCCTGGTGCTGAAGCAGCTAGCTGAGAAGCGGGAACACGAGCGACAGGTGCTCCACAAGGCCCTGGAGGAGAACAACAACTTCAGCAAGATGGCCAAAGAGAAGCTTAACTACAAGATGGAGGTCAACAAAGAGAACCGCGAGGCCCAGCTGAATGCGCTGAAGCAGCGGCTCCGGGAGAAGGTTAGACACCCACTGATTGTCAATCAAAGCTATGGCCTAACTTAGAAAAAGTGTTTTGTGGGTAGAGAGTACAGCATCCAAAACAAGATTGGAGGTGATCTTTGGTTTAGGGGTTTACTGTAATGAAAAATTAAGGAGGACCAAGGCCATAGACATGGGCATTGTGAATACTTACTGGAGGAGTGTGATGACCTAGTCGCCTTTCTGGCAACAGGAGGAAATGCATTAACATGAAATGATTAGCCTGAATGCCAGTCGGTAAATGGATGACCAGTCTGTAACTTAAATTGGCAAGGAAACAATTCAGCATTGCTGAATGCAGAAACAATCAGATCCCTCCATTCTTCACTTTTGTTTGATGGCAGTTGATGTTGAAACTCTAACCAGTGTTAATAGAATAATAAAGGAAAGAAGGGCGCTGAGGAGTATTTCTCTCCTCTCATACAGGAGTAATAAAGGCCTAGTTCACAAATTTTGTGGATTTCTTTTATTTTTATAATTATTAGAATTTTTTACTGCAGTACCCTCAACACCCCTACTTCCTGTAAAATATTAAAATAAAAAGAGAATAGAGAACAATGGTGTGACTATGTAAATTACCTTCTATTGCAGTATTTTATAGCACATCTTCTCTAATTTTCACTTCGTTTCATCACAGGAAATCCATGCCGCTGAGGTCCGTAGAAACAAAGAGCTCCAAGCTGACCTCTGTGGTTGAAAACATTTTCTACAGTTTTGTCAAGAGATTCTCATCTGATGGGTTTTGGTTGGAGGAAATGCTACTTTTTAAAATCTCAATGTCTCAAAGGCTCTTGCATTGTTCAGTATACACTGATTTCACAAGCTAATAATTTACACAGATTGTTTCTCATCTCTCAGTGTGTATTTTTTTTGAAAACCACAAACATTTGAAATGCAAAGGCACAGTAGGTCAAAGGTCAGATTTAATAAACCTTTGTACCTGTGTTAAGACTGCACCTGTGAGTTCATACAAAGGAACAACATGAAAACAATTGAAAAGTTATTTCTCTTACCTTTTTTTACCTTTTGTTTAAAATAATGTTTGGTTCTGTCCAGAAAAATGACCAGTTAAATTTTGCACTAGTGTAAATGTTTGGAAAATCTGTCTGTGTGTCAAACCTAAAAAGCTACTGTAAAAGACAGGCGTATGGTGAAATATTTGATTGTTTTAGCGCATGGGGCAGGCGAGAAGAGGTGGTGTGTGTGTGTGTGTGTGTACATCTTTACTGTTTGTTTCTGTGTTGGGGATGTTGGGATTTTGTACAGATGCTAGTTTTATGCCTGTTCATGCACACCTTTTCAGAAGGGTGTGTGTGCGCCTACGTCAGAGAGCAAGGCTGTGAGTCGATTCAAAACATAGTAGTTCAATAGGTCATGTTCAATTCTCATAGGAAGTAAATGTCTACGCTGCATCTGTACTGTGAGTGAATCTGTTCCACATATTTCCAAACTGTCATTATCTTGAAAAATGAGCTTGAGGTCATAACACGATCCCTACGTCTATTGCATACGGTACTTTATGACATGGGAGCTGAGCCAAGCTAAACGGACTCGAGAGTTGCCCCTGTGCTAGAGGCTCGCTCAGACCTCGTGAAACGGGATAATATACCATATTCAGCACAATCGACAGGCAAACACACTAACCTGGCCATTCATCATGTATAGTGACACCCATTGTCAGTTTGTGCAGCTGTCTTCAATCAACATATAAAGTTAATCAATTGAGTGTATAAAATGGAGCATAGTCACATTTAGGCCTCAGCTCAATAAAGTTCAGTATTCACGTTGCTGTAGGTCAGGAAATGAATAAGGTTATGACACATATGTTTAATTTGCTTGAAGAGTGGTTTCCGTTCTCGCTTCAGTTTCATTTCCTGGCTACTGAAATCTCCCACACAGTCTGTTTATTTCTGAGAGACACTCACTTGTGACTGTTGAGTAAGTGCCACTGTAGGGGACTACATTGAGTAACAAGATGACTCCACGACAGAATGCCATAGTTAGTTTGCAGTGAGATACAGAGTCAATGTGAAATAACTAGTTTTATGCAAATCATATGCAAATAAGAAGGATTATGATGTGAACTTTGGCATGCGATGTAGAGGTATCAAATGCTGACATAGCCTGAATGTATTACCAGACACACTTGCTCTTCTAGCAGCATATAAGCCTAGGTTACTCGTGCCAGGTTTCCCTATACAGTATAATGCTGGGATAATGCTGCTCAGCTTCAGTGGGGTTGCGCTAGGACACACAGTGGGGTTATGCTAGGACACAATTCTGTCATGCTGGTGCTTGACTTGGTTGGTTGTCGCCTTGCCTTAAGTAACCTTGACATCGTGCCAACTACTGTTTTAATTATCTTTGTCTAAGATGGGTCCAGCAGTCCATTATGCTTACATACACACAATCTCCGCACATATAACGACTCTGTGTGAATAACTCACCTTTGGTCAGCCGTTGTTGCTTGCATATAAAGTCTGATAAACTATAATACAGTTGGTGATACCTTATTTTTTCATTTACATTTGTGACATTTAATAATTTACATGTGTGTTGTTTACAATTGTAGTAAAATATGTCACATGAGATCTGATATCATAGCTTTCACACATCTTTGAAAAATCTAGCCTGGTAAAAATAATGCTTCAGAATGAATTTCACTGGATCAATAAACCCTTCATGGCACGTTCAAACATTTTTGACTTTCTGGTTCATCCAAAGAACAGGGGACTGCTGCCAAATCATCCACAGGTAATGAAATGTATGATGTATCATCATGTGATAGTTATCTGCTATTTGTCGGACTATTATCAACGTTCGCATGATTTGTCTGTCGTAACGTTTGACCAGTAAAATGTGTAATGTGATAACGGATATCATCGAGGCTCTATAGCAGAGATTATGGAAGAATTCTCTAATCTTATTCGTATTATTTATCAACTGTCTCTGTTTATACTAGAGTCATTCTGCACAGTATCATATGATGATGCCCTCACGCCGACGCCCAGAATGACAGAAACGAAACTTAACTGTGCAGCGAATGAAACAATACTAGTGATGGGCATTCCGAGTCTTTTCGGTGTACGCCAAACGGTTCTTCGTTCAAAATGCTTAAGAGTCGACCTACAACCACAAAAAATTGCTAAATTGCATTCAAATAAATTTTTATCTGACCAAATTATTAGATGGCCTGCAAAACAATCTGGACCAAATTGACGCATTCTCCCCACTATTTGTTGTTTCTTCCCTGAATATTCACCCTCTTTAGATAATTATTTTGTAACTTCTCTGCAGAAAAAAGTTATTTTGTGCTCAAAAAGCAGTAGTAGCAGTATGCAAATCAGGGAGCCAAATGATCGGCTCTTTCACCGATGCGATTCGGTTGCCGACGTTCACCAAAAAGATCCGTTCAAAAAGAGCCGTTCGTTCACGAACAACCCATTACTAAATGATATTCCAGCGATGGGAGGGATTTATTGTCCCCATATCCACTATATCAGATACAACGGAAGAAACTGGAGTTTCAATTTAATGTGAAATGTCTGACTGTTAAAAACTCCTGAAACTATTGCGGTGAGTTCAGCATTTTAAAATTAGTTAATTAACCATGTGTGGGTTATAACCGAACGTTTTGAAAATAATTGTAAATGTGAAGCGTCAGACGAACCTGCGACTTCATTCTAGATCAAACCAGGAGTTACTTGATGTTGCAATTTTTTATGACAACAAATTATCAAATTGCTTCCTGGTGAAAGGTAAGCAAGGTAAATCGCCTATAAGAGTCGTCCAAAACGTATACGCACAAATATTGGAACATATGTGTCTTTCATACTTTTAGCATTTTTAGCGCGGCTCTATCAATTTCTGTAAACTGTAAACACATTCAAAGAAATAGAGGACGGGTACGGAGCCGCGTTTGTTGGGAATTTGAGCTGTGCGTCTATCGTGGACGTGGTCAAGAGATCCATACAGCAAGTTGGGGGCGATGAAACAACAGAAGCACATTCATTTTAAATGAATGATGCGAAGTGCGCGGGAGGACCGTTGGGCGATGCGAGAAAGGCCAGAGAGGAAGAGGAAGAGAGGCCCAGCTCGGCAGAAAATCTGTCTCCCTCGTTTGGAGGTCAATGAGGGAGTGTCGAATTTGGTCAACAAAAACATTTATGGCTTATTTGCTACATGAGGCTTATTTGATCGAATAGAAGTTTTGCAAAAATGTACTGATATAAATAGGACACGTGACATCCCGGTCACTGAGAAAAAAATAATATCAGAGTTGTCTCAATATGGCTTTGCATATTCATGACACGAGGCTAGTAGCTTAGCATATCTTTCCATTGAATACTGGTAGTTGACGTCAACAACCTCATCTAATATTTAAAAAAGCATTAAAATAATGAGACGTATTCTCCAATCCAAAGAAAGGATAGGTTGGAGCTAGACAGTCCGCAGTGGCGCTTTGTGGACAATGACTCCCATTGTTGGGGCGGAGAGAAATGTATCTTGTCAGTATATCCATAATCTTCGGAATGGGCGAGGGAGCTTGAGGGAGCTTGAACAGGGCGGGAACAAAGTTGGGAAAAGTTCGTACTTGCTATTGACCAATCAACTCTCACTATAGTTTCCAACCCCTTGTGGATTGGCTGTTGATACTTAGCACTACCTAGCCTGGTTGCTAGCTTGCTATCACCAACATGAGGGTGAAGCAATCTTGGCTATCTGACTGCTTGACTAAAGAAATCTCTGTTGGCCAACAGCCTATTGACCAAACAATCGACCAGTCAACTAAATGGGATCAGTCTTAGTTGACTCCATTGCTTCCAACAGTTGTGTCAAGTTGTCTGGATGTCCTTTGGATTGTGGACCATTCTTGATACATGCAGGAAACTGTTGAGCGTGAAATCTTTTGTCTTGCCTATTCACCCTCGGAATGGCACACACATACACAATCGATGTCTCAATTGTCTCAAGGCTTAAACATTCTTCTTTAACATGTCTACTCCCCTTCATCTACACTGATTGAAGTGGATGTAATAAGTGACATCATTAAGGGATCATAGCTTTCACCTGGACAGTCTGTTATGGAAAGAGCATGTGTTCCTAATGTTTTATACACTATTTGTTGGTAGGCCTATAGCTATTTCCTCCAATAGTGTCACCATGCACTCTTTAAATAGGCCTACCTCCTTTCTGCATTGGACTCTCTGGGGTGGAAAATCAACTTCTGAAAGTACAATGCTTAGATTCATAATGACATCTAAGATTGAAATCTTTACAAAACAACGACAGTTTCATTGCAAACAAGACACACAGGTTTGGCATTGGAGAAATGCGGTACGATGAATATCTTTTAATAGAGTAGGTAGGTAAAATCTTTCCTCATCAATAGCACTACAAGCGTGGCACCCCTGAGCACTCTGGAGCAGGTTTTCATTAAAGGATCTATCTGTACTTTGCTCTGTTAATCTTGGTCTCGATCCTGACTAGTCTTCCACAGTATGATGCTGCCACCGCCATGCTTCACCGTAGGGATGGTGCCAGGTTTCCTCCAGACGTGACACTTTGCATTCAGGCCAAAGAGTTCAATCTTGGTTTCATCAGACCAGAGAATCTTGTTTCTCATGGTGTGAGAGTCTTTAGGTGCCTTTTGGCAAACTCCAAGCGGGCTGTCATATGCTTTTTACTGAGGAGTTTCTTCCGTCTGGCCACTACCATTAAAGGCCTGATTGGTGGAGTGCTGCAGAGATGGTTGTCCTTCTGAAAGGTTCTCCCATCTCCACAGAGGAACTCTAGTGCTCTGTCAGAGTGACCATCGGGTTCTTGGTCACCTCCCTGATCAAACCCTTCTCCCCCTATTGCTCAGTTTGGTCGGGCGGCCAGCTCTAGGAAGAGTCTTGGTGGTTCCAAACTTCTCCCATTTAAGAATGATGGAGGCCACTTGTGTCCTTGGGGACCTTCAATGCTGCATAAATTTTTTCGTACCCTTCCCCAGATCTGTGCCACGACACAATCCTGTCTCGGAGAATTATGGACAATTCCTTCGACCTCATCGTTTTGTTTTTGCTCTGACATGCACTGTCAACTGTGGGACCTTATATAGACAGGTGTGTGTCTTTACAAATCATGTCCAATCAATTTAATTCACCACAGGTGGACTCCAATCAAGTTGTAGAAACATCTCAAGGATGATGAATGGAAACAGGATGCACCTGAGCTCAATTTCGAGTCTCACATGGGACCCAAACCGGCTGCGAGCGTGCGACATCGTGCATACATTTATTTTATCCCCCTACACCAAACGTGACCATGACACGCAGGTTAAAATATCAAAACAAACTGAACCAATTATTAATTTGGGGACAGGTCGAAAAGCATTAAACATTTATGGCAATTTAGCTAGTCAGCTTCCACTTGCTAGCTAATTTCTCCTATTTAGCTAGCTTGCAGTTTCTAGCTAATTGGTCCTGGGATATAAGCATTTGAGTTGTTATTTTACCTGAAATGCACAAGGTCCTCTACTCCGCCAATTAATCCACACATAAAACGGTCAATCGAAACGTTTCTAGTCATCTCTCTTCCTTCCAGGCTTTTTCTTCTCTTGACTTTATATTGCGATTGGCAACTTTCATAAATTAGGTGCATTACCGCCACTGACCTCGTTCGTCTTTCAGTCACCCACGTGGGTATAACCAATGAGGAGATGGCACGTGGGTACCTGCTTCTATAAACCAATGAGGAGATGGGAGAGGCATCATTTGATGCGCGATCTGCGTCAGAAATAGAACTGATTTCTATTTTAGCCCATGGCAATGCAGACGCTTGTTGGCGTGCGCGAGCAGTGTGGGTGCAATAATTGAATAACATAGATTTCAAAATGTATTTAGGTGTGGTCAGCCTGTCATACATAGCAAAGGGTCTGAATACTTATGTAAATAAGGTATTTCTGTTTTTTATTTTTAATACATTTGCTAAAGTTTCTAAAAACCAGTTTTTGCTTTTTCATTATAGGGTATTGTGTGTAGATTTCTGAGGGGGAAAAATAATTTTATCCATTTTAGAATAAGGCTGTAATGTAACAAAATGTGGGAACAAATAATGGGGTCTGAATATTTTCCGAATGCACTGTAGCTCCCCAAAACTGTCTGATGTATATATTTAATTTAATACATGAATGGTGACCACAGCCCTTCAAAATACATTTGAATCGTGTTCTAATGCGATTTTCCCCACCCTGCTCAATGTATTCACTGTATTCCATTTCAAATTTGGCTCCCAGTGCAGCTAGTTCCGGGGGTATTGTGATGCATCTGGCAATTTCTTCTCTGTATGTTCTGAGACGCGTACACGTTTGCTACCCTGATAGACTGTCTATCAGACACAGGATGTTGGTGGCACCTTCATTGGGGAGAACAGGCTCGTGGTAATGACTGGAGTAAAATTTGTGGAATAGTATCAAATACATCAAACTCATGGTTTCCAGGTGTTTGATGCCATTCCATTTGCTCAGTTCCGGCCATTATTATGAGCCGTTCTCCCCCCAACAGCCTCCTGTGCTATCAGCGTACCAAACTGTACGCATAAGCACAGCAGAGTTATAGAATATTGTACCATTGGCTTTCATACTTTTCTAATTCTCAGCGCAGCTCCAGCAATTTCTCCAACTGTCAACACATTCAAATGAGTAGAGGACAGGAACCAAGACACACGTTGGTTGGGTATTGTGGGGAGGTGCGCGTTCAGGCTGTGCGATTCCCGCGGATGGTGGGGGCCGGACTATCGCTTCCTCATTTACGCTTAAGATTGAACAGTCAAAGACAAAGGTTTCCTCTGAAGTAGCCTACATGACAGCAACTTCAGATATTTACTGTTAATGGAAGCACATTGCTGGACTGTTGGGACTTGGAGTGAAATGTGATGGGAAAGTATAAACAGTCTTTTTTCTTTAAAGAGCGACTGAACGCACAGGTTCCACATGTGTTAAGAAAAAGAAGATTTTAGTCTTGGGGGTGTGGTTCATGTGGCAGTTACTGATGTTTGTCCCCCATGAGACACCCTAGTAACAAAGACAGTATTACTTCCTCAAAATAGTAGTGCTGAGCTATTTAGTGTTTTGAGGTCATTTCGGTTCGATTATAAAAAATGTATAATGGTTTTCGATTTCAATTTCGATAATTTTTTAAAACATAAAATGCATTATGAAATAGAGCTTTTTTTATGGAAATTACAAAACCCCAAATAGTTAGCATTCAATTGCCAAAACATTGTAAATATTCCATTGTCTGTCAAGTCCACATTGGGTAGACATCAGTAGGGAAATAGGAAATTACTATGAAATAATACAATATTTAAGCTGTGTATATTACTTAGTTTTAATTTGATGACTTTATTATTTTTCATATCATAAAGTCATCATCTGATCTCTGCTCAGGCAGTAGCAGTCTGCCAGCCAGACCTAACGTTATCTATGTGCTCCCCATACTGTATTGTCTGTCTTTAGTCATCCTATTTAGCTACCCTGCCTAAGTGGCCTAAGCCAAAGAGCTGTCTGACAAAATAATTGTACTACTTCTTCAAAGGCATACTTTCACGAACTGTCTCTGTCCCTCTCGTCATTGTGTAGATTCCTCTCTCATGCGGTCTATACGGTCTGTGTGTATCTAACCTAATGACACGTTTACATCTTAACATATTTCATTATGCAGTAACTCTTCTTCAGAGTCTTGCCCCGCTACTGAACGGACATGTTTAGTGTTTGTGCAAAATGAAGGAGACACTTTTTTTTATTCAAGACAGGATACATATATTATTTCAGGTGATAAAAGATTAAACATGTTTTGTTTAACTACTTTATCCACAACTTGTTTGTCTAACTTTATAGCAAGTCAAGCTAACTTGCACTGCAGAACAACTAGCTAGCTAGCTAAAAGCTAGGCTAGGTTGAAGATACCATTGTAGCTAGTGAAAATACTGATAATACCTAATAATTATCATCAAAAAACAAACGTCATTACAATCACAATAAACTTAGATGCACTATGCAGAAATTGCTCTGCCATTGCTAAAATTGTAATAGTTCGCCTAATTTCAGTTTATGTGACAAAACAAGCCAGCAGTGGTCGTCAACCTTTTCTGAGTCAAGATCACTTTCTGAGTCAGAATCTGAGTCGAGATCTACCGCTCAGGTAAAAAAAAATGACTTAAAAAAACCTAAGCCTATTCAACTTTGACCAATTCAAAACAGTTCTGTAGCAATAAGATTTGTGCAGTAGGCCCAATACATTATCACTGCATATTGGCTATGCTTGAATTGCCCTGACAATGTTTTTCTTCTCAGTCCATTTTGAGATTTTTTTTTATTCGCTGTGTCTCTCTAGTCATGGTTTTAAAAGTTTTGAAATCTCACAGTATCAACTTTGCTATGGGTTCGAGGCTTCTTTTTACAGTCTATGCCTCGAGGAAACTTTGCAGGCTCAGTGAGTGATCTGAGATATCTGATGGGCCAGTTAAAAGGTGCACTTGATTTGCTCTCTGGGCCTGCCGGGTAGGTGGAGTTCTATCTACAGACACATGAAATTGTTCAAAATGGGAACATTTTGCCTTCCTGTCGATAAGGCTGCTGAATCAAGTGCGTCTACCGCCAACAGCGCAAAACAAATTTAAAAAAATGGAACGCAAGGCTTTATCATATTTTTTTTCATACAGAAATGTTTGGTAATCGACTAGGTTGGTGACCACTGGTGTAGAGAATCATTGTACCACCTTAACCACTGTGAAATATATTTTCCATAACCCAAAATATTGTAGATTAATCTGTCTGAAGCTGGTGTACAAAACCGAAAGTTCAAGACAAACAGGAAGCATAGAAATGTTGACAGCTTCTTAGACATGCTTTCAATGAGAATGACAGATCTATAACACACATTTCTATGGTCATTTGGTTGGGTCTCCCAAAAAGTTAACTATTGCAGCTTTAAACGTGAGGCAACAGTCATATAATATAATTGGCTTAACAGCCAATGTGTATTATTTAACATTTACTATTAACATAGTACGTACTTTATAGGAATGGTAGTTGTTTACAAGTTGCTAGCTATATTATAAAGCTATCACATATGTGACTGACCGCCTTGATTCGGTCTTATGTAGCAAAATTTGAAATTGTGTTTTTTACATTAGATAAAAGCAGAGACACAGAGCTACTACATTTGCATTTGAGGAACAATGGGAAAGTAATTCTGCTTTGAAAGTTGATAAACTTGTAACTTACTTCACTTTTGAGAAAATGGCTTTTGAATGTTTTGGTACCTACTGGAGAGCTCTTCTTTGTCTACACCCATTCAGGTCCTGTTTAAGAGTTGATCCGAGCGTTCTGTCCTAACTAGTGGTTAGAGCGTTGGGCCAGTAACCGAAAGGTTGCTGGATTGAATCCCCGAGCTGACAAGGTAAAAATCTGTCGTTCTGCCCCTGAGCAAGGCAGCTAACCCACTGTCCCCCGGCCGCCGAAGACGTGGATGTCGATTATGGCAGACCCCTGCACCTCTCTGATTCAGAAGGGTTGGGTTAAATTCGGTAGACACATTTCATTTGATTGCATTCAGTTGTACAACTGACTAGGTATCCCCCTTTCCCTAACAACAACAGTCAAGCTAACTGGCTAACGCAAGAGAACCGTTCACTGACCATTTTACTCGCCCTAGCAGAGTTGGTTAGGCTGTTTTTATGTGCTGCTGGCATAAATCTACGCTTTTTTGGAAACGTTTACTGACACCGGCCATTCAACGGGTGTTGAGTGTTCGTAAATTCGTCAGTTATTCTGCGCTCTGGCACACTCAGACTAGAGTGCTCTGAAATTGGAGTAGATAGCCAGAGCCAATTTACCAGTTAAGTCTATCAACAGTTGTCGCAGTGACATTCTATTGAAATGGTTCCTTGCATAGTGTATTTTGTTAAGACATGTAGCTAGCTAGGTAAACAATGAACCATAATCCCAACTCATGACGTTGCTACCCTGCATGAATCTGCAGGTAGCTAACAAACCAGGTTCAATATTAGCTAGCTAACATTAGGCTATAACTAGCAAAGCAAATGGCTAGCGAGCCAGCCAGCTAACATAAGCTAACAGTACACTTTAACTTGAAATGAAAAATGTGAAAAGTGTTAAGATCTGAAAATGTAGCTAGCTAGACTATCTTACCCGTCCGTATACATTATGGATGGATGCCTCTCCTTGTCACAGATGGCATGGTTGCCCTTAGTTTGAAGATGTAATCCAGACACAGGTGTTTTCTCCATCTTCTTATCTATCATACTCTAATTCCAATGATTTCAAAAACTCTGTCTTCCGGAAAGTGGAGAGCAACACTTATGCAGTTCTACTACGTGATACATTTTTTTTTAAAGACGCGGTAGAGAGGATTACCTACACATACTAACCAGCTCAAATAGACAGCACATGAAAGCTCAGATTCTGCCCCCCAAAAAGTTTATGTTCAAATGGCTCTCCTGTGAAGTAGTGGCCTGCGACATATGCCTAGTTTCCTGAAATTAGTCATATATTTGTAACAAAGCCTCCTTCACTCATGGTGCCAAACATACCTCGTAAAACTGACTATCCTACTGATCCTTGACTTCGGCGATGTCATTTACAAAATAGCCTCCAACACTCTACTCATCAAATTGGATGTAGTCTATCACAGTGCCATCCGTTTTGTCACCAAAGCCCCATATACTAGCCACCACTGTGACCTGTATGCTCTCGTTGGCTGGTCCTCGCTTCATATTCGTCACCAAACCCACTGGCTCCAGGTCATCTATAAGTCTTTGCTAGGTAAAGCCCCATGTTTTCTCAGCTCACTGGTTACCATAGCAGCACCCACCCGTACAAGCGCTCCAGCAGGTGTATTTCACTGGTCATCCCCAAAGCCAAGTCCTCTTTGGTCGCCTTTCCTTCTAGTTCTCTGCTGCCAATGACTGGAACGAATTGCAAAAATAACTGAAGCTGGAGTCTTATATCTCCCTCACTAACTTTAAGCATCAGCTGTCAGAGCAGTTTACCGATCATTGCACCTGTACACAGCCCATCTGTAAATAGCCCACCCAACTACCTCATCCCCATATTGTTATTTAATTTTTTGCTTCTTTGCACCCCAGTATCTCTACTTTCACATTCATCTTCTCCACATCTATCACTCCAGTGTTTAATTGCTAAATTGTAATTATTTCGCCACTATGGCCTATTTATTACCTTACATCCCTAATCTTACTACATTTGCACACACTGTATATAGATTTTTCTATTGTGTTATTGACTGTACGTTTGTTTATCCCATGTGTAACTCTTTGCTTTATCTTGGCCAGGTCGCAGTTGTAAATGAGAACTTCTTCTCAACTGGCCTACCTGGTTAAATAAAGGTGAAATAAAAAAATATACATATATTTTCATATTTTTCTGTGGTTTAGTAACTTCTTGTTCTTTGACGAACTCCGGCTAGACTGAAGACAATGTAGAGTTAAATTTTTTTTTAAAGTATGCGCTGTTCAGGCCTCCCGGGTGTCACAGTGGTCTAAGGCACTGCATCGCAGTGCTAGCTGTGCCACCAGAGATTCTGGGTTCGAGAGGGTTTGGCAGGGTTACCAGGGTTACCGGCAGGGATATCCTTGTCTCATCGCGCACTAGTGACTCCTGTGGCGGGCCGGGTGCAGTGCACGCTGACCAGGTCGCCAGGTGTACGGTGTTTCCTCCGACACATTGGTGCGGCTGGATTCCAGGTTGGATGTGCATTGTGTCAAGAAGCAGTGGGTTGGTTGGGTTGTGTTTCGGAGGACGCATGGCTCCCGACCTTCGCCTCTCCCGAGTCCGTACGGGAGTTGCAGTGATGAGACGATACTGTAACTACTACCAATTGGATACCACGAAATTGGGGAGAAAAAAGGGGTAAAAAAAAAAGTATGCGGTGTCCTTCAACCGCAAGGGGGATTGTGCTTCCACTCTATTGTGGATGTCCCCATTGAAATGCATGACATCCAGCACAACGTATCAGAGTGCTTATGGGTAATATGAAAAAGTGTTAACGTAGCAGGCTTAAAAGTGTATTCGTCCAGAGATCTGTATATAATGACGAGATGCTCATGTCTCCGCCCTAACAATGGGGTCGTTGTCCCAAAGGCGGGAAGGCAGGCGACAAGCTTAGGTCCACAAAAAAAACAATAGAAATGCATTGGGATTATTTTTGATCGATTTTTGGTGATAGTGAAACTTCTCGCTTCGCCTCTTGCTCTATGATCCAACTCCGTCTTAACAAAAACTGGCACAATGGATTATTGTCATTGTAGTTACAACATTTCTGAGCTGAACTAGTTTGAATATTTTCATAATGAAAACTACAAATCCCTTCAGCCCAGCATCCCACATCAAATAAAATGTAATTGTATTTATCACATGCGCCGAATACAACTGGTGTGGACTTTACAGTGAAATACTTGCTTACAAACTTTTCCCAATGACGCAGAGTTAAAATAGTAACTAACACGAGGAATAAAATAAAATACACAAGAATGGAGCTATATACAGGAAGTACCAGTATCAGATCAATGTGCAAGGGTACTAGGTACTTGAGGTAGATATGTACATAAAGACAGGGTAAAGTGACTGGGCATCCGGATAGATAATAATAAGAGTAATAGAACAGAGTAACAGCAGCAAACGATGGGTGTAAGTGTGTGTGTGCGTGAGTGTGTATGTACAGTATGTTAGGGTTGTGTCGGTATGCGTGTGTGTGTGTGTGTGTTTGCGTATGTAGTGTTTGAATGTGTGAGAGATTTCTGTGGAAGTGACAGTGGAGTGTAAGTGTTTATATAAAGGCAAGTGAGTGTGCATAGGGTCAGTGCAGATAGTTTGGTTACTATTAATGAACTATTTAGCATTTGTTTCAGAGCCTGTTGGTCCGAGAGCCGATGCTCCGGTACCGTTTGCCGGACGGTAGCAGGGTGAACAGTCTATGGCTTGGGTGGCTGGAGTCTTTAGCAAGTTTTCGGGCCTTCCTCTGACACCACCTGATATAGAGGTCCTGAATGGCAGGAAGCTCAGTCCCAGTGGTGTACTGGGCTGTCCGCCAACCATGTTGAGGGTCAGCGTGGAGGAGGTCTTGTTGCCTACCCTCACCTCCTGGGGCCGACCCATCAGGAAGTCCAGGATCCAGTTGCTGAGGGACAGTTTCAGTCCCAGGGTCCCTATCTTGGGGATGAGCTTGGAGGGGACTATGGTGTTGAATGCTGAGCTGTAGTCTATGAACAGCATTCTCACATAGTTATTTCTCTTCCTCAGGTGGAAGAGGGCAGTGTGAAGTGCAATTGCTGTTGCGTCATCTGTGGATCTGTTGGGGTGGTATGCAAATTGGAGTGGGTCTAGGAAGATGGTGTTGATGTGTGTCATGACCAGCCTTTCAAAGCACTTCATCATTACAGATGTGAGTGCTACAGGGCGATATTCATTTAGGCAGGTTACCTTGGAGCTCTTGGGAACAGGGACAATGGTGGTCAGTTTGAAACATGTTGGGATTACAGACTGGGACAATGAGAGATTGACAATGTCTGTGAAGACACCTGCCAGCTGGTCTGCACATGCTTTGAGAACGCGCCCTGGTATTCCGTCTGTTAACCGGTTTAAATGTTTGGCGACAGAGAGCCAAACATACTACGAGTTTCGTAATCCATGGATTTGGTTGGGATATGTTCTTATAGTCACTGTGGGGACGACATTGTCTATGCACTTATTGATGAAGCCTGTGCTGTTGTGGTAAACTCCTCAATGTTATCGGATGAATCCCGGAACATATCCCAGTCTTGTACAAGTAAAACAGTCTTGTAGCCTTGTTTCTACTTCGTCTTACCACTTCCGTATTGAGTGGATCACTGGTACTTCCTGTTTGAGCTTTTGTTTGTAAACAGGAAGCAGGAGAATTAAGTTTTGGTCAGATTTGCTGAAGAGAGGACGAGGGAAGGCCTTATATATGTTTCTGTGGGTAGAATATAAATTGCATTCAGAAAGTATTCAGACCCCTTGACATTTTTCACACTTTGTTACGTTACAGCCTTATTCTAAAATTAATGAAGTATTTTTTTCCCATCAATTTACACACAATACCCCATTATTTACTGAAATATTACATTTACATAAGTATTCAGGCCCTTTACTCAGTACTTTGTTGAATCACCTTTGGCAGCGATTACAGCCTCAAGTCTTCTTGGGTATGACGCTACAAGCTTGGCACACCTGTATTTGGTGAATTTCTCCCATTCTTCTCTGCAGATCCTCTCAAGCTCTGTCAGGTTGGATGGGTGAGCGTTGCTGCACAGCTATTTTCAGGTCTCTCCAGAGATGTTAGATTGGGTTCAGGTCCGGGTTCTGGCTGGGCCACTCAAGGACATTCAGAGACTTGTCCCGGAGCCACTCCTGCGTTGTCTTGGCTATGTGCTCTGGAGCAGGTTTTCATCAAGGACCTCTCTGTACTTTTCTTTGTTCATCTTTGCCTCGATCCTAGTCTCCCAGTCCCTGCCGCTGAAAAACATCCCCACAGCATTATGCTGCCACCAGCATGCTCACCTTAGGGATGGTGCCAAGTTTCCTCCTGACGTGACACTTGGCATTCAGGCCAAAAAGTTAAATCTTGGTTTTATCAGATCAGAGAATCTTGTTTCTCATGGTGTGAGAGTCTTTAGGTGCCTTTTTGGCAAACTCCAAGCGGGCTGTCATATGCTTTTTACTGAGGAGTGGCTTCTGTCTGGCCACTTTACCATAAAGGCCTGATTGGTGGAGTGCTGCAGAGATGGTTGTCCTTCTGAAAGGTTCTCCCATCTCCACAGAGGAACTCTAGAGCTCTGTCAGAGTGACCATCAGGTTCTTGGTCACCTCCCTGACCAAGGTCCTTCTCACCCGATTGCTCAGTTTGGCCGGGCGGCCAGCTCTAGGATGAGTCTTGGTGGTTCAAACTTCTTCCATTTAAGAATGATGGAGGCCAATGTGTTCTTGGGGACCGTCAATGCTGCAGACATTTTTTGGTACCCGTCCCCAGATCTGTGCCTCGACACAATCCTGTCTCTGAGCTCTACGGACAATTCCTTCAACCTCATGACTTGGTTTTTGCTATGACATGCACTGTCAATTGTGGGACCTTATATAGACAGGTGTGTGCCTTTCCAAATCATGTCCAAACAATTGAATTTACCACAGATGGACTCTATATCAAATCGTAGAAACATCTCAAGGATGATCAATGCGAACAGGATGCACCTGAGCTCATTTTCGAGTCTCATAGCAAAGGGTCTGAATACTTAAATTAATAATGTATTTATATTTCTTTATTTTCAAGAAATTTGCCAAAATTTCAACAAAAAAACTGTTTTCGCTTTGTCATTATGTGGTTTTGTGTGTAGATTGATGAGGACATTTTAGAATCTCTAATATAAAATATATTTTGATCTGTTTAACACTTTTACTACATGATTCCGTATGTGTTATTTCATAGTTTTGATGTCTTCACTATTATTCTACAATGTAGAAAATACAAAAAATAAAGAAAAATCCTGGATTGAGTAGGTGTGTCCAAATATTTGACTGGTACTGTATATCAGGTGAGAAAAGTTTGAGATTTCCTTCACACTTGAAGCAGCACACCAGTTGTTATTTCTGAAAAACACACATCGCCTCCTTTCGTTTTCCCTGAAACCGCAATCTGATCCTGCCACTGCATGGAGAATCCAACGAGTACTACATAGCGTCATCCTCCAGCCGCGTTTTAGTAAGACATAATGTTGTAGACGCAGTGGCGTTTAATCATGGGTGCCAGTTGAAGCCAGGCTTCCCCCCAAAAATGACCAAGAATAAAACAAACAATGTATCTTTCGTGTCTGTGTTTCCATAACTTTCTATCAATTCGGAAGAGGCTGAATGTATCATTGGAGAAAGCATCCGATACAGCGCCCCTCTGTCTCTGTATGTGTAGGCCATCTATCTGATTCTGTCTGGTCATAAAGAGAATGACATTGTTTTTTTTTACAGGGTAGATCAGCTTTAGTATTGCAGATAGATTGTGGCTTTTGTCAATGTAATTGTCTGCATCATTTCCAATCCCCCATATATTTTATTTGGAAATATATATATTATTTTAAATATATATATATTTTTATATATATTCCTTCTTTATTATTTCCCCCTAACCCTACCACCCCTCCCCTAATTTCAGGAAGCTATTGGACAAAAATAAATAGGCTTCCACTTCCAGTTTATACATCCTACATACATTTCACGGACAGTATATTTTACATTAGTTATCTTTTGTTTGTTTTTAATCCCATCCTTCAGCCATCATCAACCCCTCCCATCCATCTCCGAAGCCCATCCTGCTTAATTTCTACTTTTCCATATATTTTTAACTGTGCTGTTTCATAAAAGTTCCGAACCCATATACGTTTTACGGACAGAGCATATTTTACATGAGTTATTTTGTTGTTTTTAATCCCACCCTTCAGCTCCACTCAACCCCTTCCATCTATCCCCGAACACCATTTCGGATTTCTATTTGCCATATATTTTTCAACTGTGCTGTGATGTTTCACAAAAGTTCTGAACCTTTCTATTCTCATAGTTTCTACAGTACAATTTTTCTAGAAGTATTATTATATTATTGATCAACTGACTATGACTTTTCCAATCACCCACTAGTGCTATCTGCAGAGTTAGCTCCAGGTAAATGTTGCTCTTCTTCACACATTCCTGGACCTGCGACCAAAGACAAGCAACATATGGGCAGTACCAAAACAAATGATCTAATGATTCTGTCTCTTCGCAGCAAAATCTGTAGAGCTGGGATGGTTGTATCCCCATGACATTCTATTGGTTGCAAGAATTTAGTATAATAAGTTAAATTGAACAATTCTAAGTTTTGAATCCAGCATTGTTTTGCGTATAAGTTCATAAACCATGTGCCATGGAATCGGTTCATTGAAAATCTCTTCCCAACTATTTTGCAATCTATATGGCACAGCTGTAAAAGAAGGAGTGAGAGGTCTAATGCGTTAATATTTAATCATTTCTACCCTCCGAATTCATATTCATTATATAAATAGGTCTGTTTAATTTTGTCTGGCTTGCCATTCCAAATAAAATGTAATATTGTTTCCTCATATAATTTTTAAAACAGGTCACTAGATGTAGGCAAGGCCAAAAGTAAATAGGTCAACTGGGATATGACTAAAGAGTTAATCAGGGTGATTTTTCCACAAATAGACAGGTATTTTCATTTCGATGGTATCTATTTTTGCTAACTTTCTATTGAAATGTCTTTCTTTCTTTCGGGATTTGAATACCGAGTATGTCCACATCACCGTCAGACCATTTTATTGGTAATGTAAAAGTTGTATTTTTTAGTAATCCAATTAAGTAATAAGGCCCGAGTGGGAGTGGTATATGGCCAATTTACCATGGCTAAGGTCTGTTCGAATGCACTGTGCCTGGATACAGCCCTTAGCTGTGGTATATTGGCCATATACCACAACCCCCCGGGTGCCTTATTGCTATTATAAACTGGTTACCAATGTAATTAGAGCAGTCAAATTAAATGTTTTGTCATACCCATGGTATACGGTCTGATATACCATGGCTGTTAGCCAATCAGCATTCAGGGCTTGAATCACCCAGTTTTATAATACATAATATAGTACATTTGTAATCCAGAGAGGTTAGAAAATGTATCTAGATCCTCTGTAAGGCTGTGGAGGGATCCAAATTGTGGATTTATAAAAATAAATAAAAAACATGAATCATCAGCCTACAATGACATGTTTGTTTTTAAGCATTTACATTTACATTTAAGTCATTTAGCAGACGCTCTTATCCAGAGCGACTTACAAATTGGTGCATTCACCTTATGACATCCAGTGGAAGAGAGGAGAAGAGAGGAGGGGATAGGGTCAAGCGGGCAGGTTGTTGGGCGGCCGGCCGTCACAAGTCAAGCGGGCAGGTTGTTGGGCGGCCGGCCGTCACAAGACGCGAGATTTCATCTGGAGAGAGAGGGGAGAAAGAGGTCAGAGCACAGGGTAGGGCAGTGTGAGCAGAACCAGCGGTGTCGTTTGACTTAGCAAACGAGGATCGGATGTCGTCGACCTTCTTTTCAAAATGGTTGACGAAGTCATCTGCAGAGAGGGAGGAGGGGGGGGGAGGGGGAGGAGGATTCAGGAGGGAGGAGAAGGTGGCAAAGAGCTTCCTAGGGTTAGAGGCAGATGCTTGGAATTTAGAGTGGTAGAAAGTGGCTTTAGCAGCAGAGACAGAAGAGGAAAATGTAGAGAGGAGGGAGTGAAAGGATGCCAGGTCCGCAGGGAGGCGAGTTTTCCTCCATTTCCGCTCGGCTGCCCGGAGCCCTGTTCGGGCAGCCGAGCCATGGATTTCGAGTCCCTTAATATTATTGTTGTATCTGATTTTAGTAGCTAACATTTCGATGTCCAAAATAAATACAGTTGAAGTTGGAAGTTTACATACACCTTAGCCAAATACATTTAAACTCAGTTTTTCACAATTCTTGACATTTAATCCTGGTAAAAATTCCCTGTTTTAGGTCTGTTAGGATCACCACTTTATTTTAAGAATGTGAAATGTCAGAATAATAGTAGAGAGAATAATTTATTTCAGCTTTTATCACATTCCCAGTAGGTCAGAAGTTTACATACACTCAATTAGTATTTGGTAGCATTGCCTTTAAATTGTTTAAGCCATTTTGCCACAACTTTGGAAGTATGCTTGGGGTCATTGTCCATTTGGAAGACCCATTTGCGACCAAGCTTTAACTTCCGGACTGAAGGTCTTGAGATGTTGCTTCAATATATCCACATAATTTCCCTCCTCATGAAGCCATCTATTTTGTGAAGTGCACCAGTCCCTCCTGCAGCAAAGCACCCCCACAACATGATGCTGCCACCCCCGTGCTTCATGGTTGGGATGGTGTTCTTCGGGCTTGCAAGCCTCCCCCTTAATCCTCCAAACATAACGATGGTCATTATGGCCAAACAGTTTTATTTTTGTTTCATCAGACCAGAGGACATTCCTCAAAAAGTACGATCTTTGTCCCCATGTGCAGTTGCAAACCGTAGTCTGGCGTTTTTATGGCGGATTTGGAGCAGTGGCTTCTTCCTTGCTGAGCGGCCTTTCAGGTTGTGTCGATATAGGGCTCCTTTTACTGTGGATATAGATACTTTTGTACCTGTTTCCTCCAGCATCTTCGCAAGGTCCTTTGCTGTTGTTCTGGGATTGATTTGCACTTTTTGCACCAAAGTACGTTCTTCTCTAGGAGACAGAGTGGTATGACGGCTGTGTGGTCCCATGGTGTTTATACTTGTGTACAATTGCTTGTACAGATGAACGTGGTACCTTCAGGCATTTCAAAATTGCTCCCAAGGATGAACCAGACTTGTGGAGGTCTACAATTCTTTTTCTGGGGTCTTGGCTGATTTATTTTGATTTTCCCATGATGTCAAGCAAAGAGGCACTGCGTTTGAAGGTAGGCCTTGAAATACATCCACAGGTACACCTCCAATTGATTCAAATGATGTCAATTAGCCTATCAGAAACTTCTAAAGCCATGACATAATTTTCTGGAATTTTCAAAGCTGTTTAAAGGCACAGTCAACTTAGTGTATGTAAACTTCTGACCCACTGGAATTGTGAAACAGTGAATAATAAATGAAATAATATGTTTGTAAACAATTGTTGGAAAAATGACTTGTGTCATGCACAAAGTAGATGTCCTAACCGACTTGCCAAAACTATAGTTTGTTAACAAGAAATTTGTGGAGATGTTGAAAAACGAGTTTCAATGACTCCAACCTAAGTGTATGAAAACTTCCGACTTCAACTGTATGTCCCCATTACCAGTAAAACATCAAAACCTATTCCTTTCACTTACTTGCTGTGCTGTTTCATTTACATTTAAGTCATTTAGCAGACGCTCTTATCCAGAGCGACTTATAAATTGGTGCATTCACCTTATGATATCCAGTGGAACAACCACTTTACAATAGTGCATCTAACTCTTTTAAGGGGGGGGGGGGGGTTAGAAGGATTACTTTATCCTATCCTAGGTATTCCTTAAAGAGGTGGGGTTTCAGGTGTCTCCGGAAGGTGGTGATTGACTCCGCTGACCTGGCGTCGTGAGGGAGTTTGTTCCACCATTGGGGTGCCAGAGCAGCGAACAGTTTTGACTGGGCTGAGCGGGAACTGTACTTCCTCAGAGGTAGGGAGGCGAGCAGGCCAGAGGTGGATGAACGCAGTGCCCTTGTTTGGGTGTAGGGCCTGATCAGAGCCTGAAGGTACGGAGGTGCCGTTCCCCTCACAGCTCCGTAGGCAAGCACCATGGTCTTGTAGCGGATGCGAGCTTCAACTGGAAGCCAGTGGAGAGAGCGGAGGAGCGGGGTGACGTGAGAGAACTTGGGAAAGTTGAACACCAGACGGGCTGCGGCGTTCTGGATGAGTTGTAGGGGTTTAATGGCACAGGCAGGGAGCCCAGCCAACAGCGAGTTGCAGTAATCCAGACGGGAGATGACAAGTGCCTGGATTAGGACCTGCGCCGCTTCCTGCGTGAGGCAGGGTCGTACTCTGCGAATGTTGTAGAGCATGAACCTACAGGAACGGGTCACCGCCTTGATGTTAGTTGAGAACGACAGGGTGTTGTCCAGGATCACGCCAAGGTTCTTAGCACTCTGGGAGGAGGACACAATGGAGTTGTCAACCGTGATGGCGAGATCATGGAACGGGCAGTCCTTCCCCGGGAGGAAGAGCAGCTCCGTCTTGCCGAGGTTCAGCTTGAGGTGGTGATCCGTCATCCACACTGATATGTCTGCCAGACATGCAGAGATGCGATTCACCACCTGGTTATCAGAGGGGGGAAAGGAGAAGATTAATTGTGTGTCGTCTGCATAGCAATGATAGGAGAGACCATGTGAGGATATGACAGAGCCAAGTGACTTGGTGTATAGCGAGAATAGGAGAGGGCCTAGAACAGAGCCCTGGGGGACACCAGTGGTGAGAGCACGTGGTGCGGAGACAGATTCTCGCCACGCCACCTGGTAGGAGCGACCTGTCAGGTAGGACGCAATCCAAGCGTGGGCCGCGCCGGAGATGCCCAGCTCGGAGAGGGTGGAGAGGAGGATCTGATGGTTCACAGTATCAAAGGCAGCCGATAGGTCTAGAAGGATGAGAGCAGAGGAGAGAGAGTTAGCTTTAGCAGTGCGGAGCGCCTCCGTGACACAGAGAAGAGCAGTCTCAGTTGAATGACTAGTCTTGAAACCTGACTGATTTGGATCAAGAAGGTCATTCTGAGAGAGATAGCAGGAGAGCTGGCCAAGGACGGCACGTTCAAGAGTTTTGGAGAGAAAAGAAAGAAGGGATACTGGTCTGTAGTTGTTGACATCGGCCGTGGCCTTTGTGGAGCGATGGGTAACGATGCTTCGTGGGCGACCGTTGTTGATGTGTGCAGAAGGTCCCTGGTTCGCGCCCGTATCGGGGCGAGGGGACGGTCTAAAGTTATACTGTTACATTGGTTTCGTTGTTGATTTGTTCAGTCGTTTCATTCTCAACCAGGATTTCTATGGAACGCCGTTTGGGTCTTTACGTGTCAAAAAAGATACACTATTTCACGTGTCAAATAACACTATTTCATGTGTTAAATAAGCTTGTTGACCAATCTGGACCTAAATATGACTGCATGTCACATAATAATTGAACACATTAATACATTTTTTACGTAGTTATTACACATTGATTACACTATCACTCGTATTTCATATGTCACAATGATTAATCGATACGTATGCTATGATGCTGGTAAAGTTGTCTTGCGCACCTACAGTGCTGGTCATTAAAAAAAAGCTAGCTAGCTTATGGATGCAAACAAAGTTTTTCCCAAAAACATAGTAAAACGACATAATCTGGTTCAAAGTTAGCTAACTATATAGCTAGGTGTCATCTAAAATAACCCTCATTTATAAAACAGTTATTTGATTAATGGTAGTCGGATCCATCTATGTGAAGCTAGCCACAATAAGGATTAGCCACAATAGTGGATTTTGGGGTTAGCCTTCAAAATAAAAGCATGTCATTGACATTGATGCAAATTAATACAAATAGTAGAATTATGCCGTAATTGAATAGATCATGCTAAACGAGGTTGGAATGTTGTCATATAAAATCAACAAAAGACAATAATTTGTTAATTTGACAAAAATCTGTTGAAATCACACTGGATGTATTATACTTTAGAATTGCATTAGGGGCGTACTTATTTCACTGTACAGTCTTACCTATGGATTGTGGATCAATGACATGGGGTATCAGTCTACTCAGTGACACTCAGAGAACATTAGCGTTGTAGCTCTTATTGCAGGACTCTGAAACAACTGTGATTTGAGCAGCATTTATTGTCAACATATGTGTATTGAACACTATTCCTGAGGAAAAACAATACTGCGTGGATGTTTTGCAGTCTGATAACTGAGGAGGACGTTAGAAAAAAATATCTTGGGTATTGAGTAGACTGATACCTCATTTCATGGATCCCCAATCCTTAGGTAAAGCTGTACAGTGCAATGTGAATGTCAATACACATAATAGGCTGACTGGGGAGGTGATTTCACACAATCACAGTCCCGCGATAAGAGCAACAACGCTAATATTTGCGTAAACTCTTCACAGTTGTGTTCTGTGGGTGTTACCGAGTAGGCTGATACCCCATTTCATTGCTTCACATCCCAACCTTGTTTAACATTATCTAGTCTATTTATGGCATGATTCCACCAATTGTAACTGTCAAAAGAGGTACTTTTATGTTGAAGGCAAACCGCAAATTCCACTATTGTGCCTAATCGTTATTGTGGCTAGCTTCACAACACATAACCCGGTCCAGTCGATCCTCACTAGCCAGATGAAGCTAGCTGGCTGCTTATAACATTAGCTTTGGGCAACAGGGTTAAGTAGCTGGCTTGCTATTTAGTTTCATGAACTGAAGTTAATACTTACTCACAAGGATTCCTATATCATTGCTTAGAATAATGAAAATGACTGCAGTTTCTACTGGTCATTGTTTTCAGGCTGGTTATATTTGGGCTAGCTAGGTACAAAGCTAGCTAGCTACCCCAGAAGTTGCGGTCAAACAAAAAATGCTTTATTACCAACGCGGTATTGTAAACAAATCGTTCGTGGTCGGTGTTTGCTTGTTTGCAGACATTTTTGTACAGCTTTGACAGTACTACTGATAGTAGTGGTGGCGCTTGGCTTGCACGCGCAAATTCAGAACACAACATTCTACACTAGAACTGTGTTATTTAACGCGTCAAATAGTGTTATTTAACGTGTATCTTTTTTGATACGCAAAGACCCAAACGGCGTTCTATAGTATTTCGTGACGCTAATAACAGTGATGCTATTACTGTGCAACTCCGGTAGGGCAACATCTGAAAAATAGCGCACTTGGTAGTGTGTACTGGTGCTCGACCGTTCGCAAAAGCCAACATCACCCACAACAGAGTCAAGGGCAATGAATTCCATTATCTTGGCGTTAATGGATTTCGCCTTTGAGCTGTCTCGCTGAAATGTTCTTACTCTTTCAAGTGACTGCTTGACTTGTTGACTGCTCGATCCACACAGCAGACATTGTGGGCTAGGTTAGGAATGCTGTGCTGCACTTGTAGCGCACCATTTTACGTGGCGTCATTATGTCATGTACCTACGTTATATAGGTATGCATGTCAGCTTTGACATCGGTTTTGCACATTGTAACTGTTTGTTACATGCTAAATATGCTTTGTGGACTTCACCGGACAGATGTTGCTTTCTGGTTTTGTGATGAAACAAAGGTGTGGTTGAATTAATTCTGCCACTGTGTTTTCTTATTGTCTCGGCCTTAGGTCTATATATCACAGTCGCAAGGCATATGAATAACAGGTTATAGAACAAACAATACAATTATCACAACACATACGTTGTAATATGGCATTTTTTCCTGGCTTGGCTTCCCCAGTTATTTTACCCACGCACCGCTACTGGATAATAGTATGAACATTCTGTATTAAAAAGAAAGTAAAGATACATACGATAAAACTAACTAAATAGCAAAGTTGGGTTGAAACTTGTAAGATGTCACCCTTCTCCGTTGGCGCCATCTTCATCCAGTTAAAAAATAAAAAAGTGAAGGATTAGATTTCTCATTCGAGGAACGGCGCATTGGGCTCACAAAAAAACGAACTAAATGGAATTCAAGTAATTGTTTAATAACCCCAAATAGTCCGAATGAAGCAACATCGCATTAGTGGAAACCAAGACTGTTCTCAGGGCAGGCCTGGTTGTAGCTACATTTTTACATTTTAGTCAGTTAGCAGGTGCTCTTATCCAGAGCAACAATTGTATCAAGTACATTTTCCCTCAACAAAGTATTTATCAGCAAAGTTTGTGCTAGTGGGAAAAGACAAGTTCAGTTTTTTTAAAGATACTCTTCGAAGTTGGGTTTCAGACGTTTTCTGAAGATGGGCACCTGCCCTGAGAACAGTCTTGGTTTCCACTAATGCAATACAGCCAGAATGATTCTAAGATAACTCAAGAAATCTTTAATTAATTTGGACATTTTTGCCGAGGAGGTTTTAGTTACTCAATTTTACATCTAGCTAAGGTGTTTGGTGCAGTATTTCTCAGGTAAAAAAATGTGCATCATGTTGTCTTATGTAAATAAAGTCTGATCTGCTGCGCTGGGCAGGTGTTTCACTGTCTGTGTGTTCTGCCATACGATTGGATAGAGCGCAATCACCGCAGCTGTGTATCTGTATTAGTGGGCAAGTGAGAATTGTCGAATCAAAACCAAACCCTTAAGTAAGTTATCACTTGCAATACTCTGTTTTGGACGAGACTGACCTTATGACCAAAAGTATCCTTTTGTAGTCAATTTTGTCCGCGCTGTGTTGGAGCTCCCGAGTGGCGCAGCGGTCTAAGGCACTGCATCTCTGTGCTAGAGGCATCACTACAGACCCTGGTTCAATTCCAGGCTGTATCATAACCGGTTGTGATTGTGAGTCGACATAGGGCGGTGCACAATTGGCCCAGTGTCGTCTGGGTTAGGGTATGGCCGGGGTAGGTTGTCATTGTAAAGAAGACTTTGTTCTTAACTAACTTGCCTGGTGTTTTCATCTCCTCTAGAATCAACTGGCGAAAGGAGGCCATGGACATAGATTACATTGTCTTTGAATAATTGCCACATTCTTGACATTTGCAAATCTTGAACGCCATCGTTGTGTTCCCTCCATAACGTAAATCCCACTGTCTTTATATCAGATTCTATGAAGATTCAACAATGCCAGCCAAAGGGACCAGTAGGTCCAGTCTGGCTGATCTCTTGTTGACATATAACTTTAAAGTTGTGTGTTCTGCATGTTCTGTAAAAGAGAACGAAATCTCGTACACCCTTAAAGCAGTCGACCACCAATGCAGCAGAGAACTTCTATTGGCTAAAGGCAAAGGTACTAACAAATGGAGGCTTGTTTCCCGCCGCCCTGAATTTCCAAACCCAAGCCAGTATGAAGTTTGTTGGTTCTTCAAGGAGGGCTCTGGGTGTATGAAGCACAGGAACCGCTGCACCTTCGCAAGGAGCCACGAGGAGGCCACAGTGTGGAACTTTGTAAAGCACCAGAGGATAGATCACAGCACGTTAATTAGACTGATAACCGAGTCGGATAGAAGTGCCGTCCAACTGCAAAACACGGCCAAAAACATCCTCACTGAGTTCTCAGGGGAATTTCAAGAGCTTTGTAAAGACTGCTTCCTCGGCACTCCACCAATAATTACAGGTAAACGGTGGAACAACACTTGCTCAGTGGATGCAGCCCATGTCTGGAGCCCAGTCTTGGTTCATCACCTGGCAGAAAGTCAGGGGAAGGAAGTCTACAATCAGATAAGGCCTCTGCCCCCAGTCTGCCCTTTCCAGTACTGCAACCATGTCATGCAAGGTATGCCCTGTTGGCACGGGCCCAGACAGTGCCAGTTTGCCCACAGCGAGGTGGAGATGGCTGTCTGGCGAGCAGAGGCACGTGGGGGGAGTCGCCAGGAACTCCTGCAGCTCTCCCAGGAGAGGCAACGTCAGAAGCAACAGTCGGCTCAAGACGTAGTGCCCGTCCCTAACCTGCAGGTGGCGATCTACTGCAAGGCTTGCCTCCTAACCCTCTCCTCTCGGGAGAGCTTTTTCAAACACTGTGCCTCATTGGAGCATGCCCAGATGATCTCCGGGGACACGACCACAGAGTGGAAACATCGTCCCCCGCCCCACGGCCGCAAAGCAGAGTTTTGGCTGTGCGAGAGGTAAACATGTTTTTGTAAACTCAAGGAGACAACCTCCACACACAATGCACATTCCAGACGTTTTTGTACACACCTGAGTGACTGCGAACACTGCAAAGCCTAAAAGTGCAATCTGTATGATAGATGCATATGTAAATAGCCCTTATTGTCTATATTATATTGTCATCAATAAGCCATTTTCTTAACAAATCATGGGATATACAGTAAATGTAATTTGTTGAAATGATCAATAAGCAGCAATAAATCTTACTGATTGTGCCTTTAGCGTCTCATTATAGTTTGTACTGCCATTTCTTCTCAGGCCTGACACCTGTGAATATGGCACCAACTGTGTGAAAGCTCACTCTGAGGAGGAGCTTGAAGAGTGGGTAATGCGAGCCGAAGAGGACAAGGAGATAAGGCGCAACATAGAGGCTCAAGGCCTCATGTCTTACAGGGATCGTCTTTTGGAGGAGTACAGACACAGCAGCAATGAAGTGCACATTGTAAGTCATCATAGTTCAGATCAGGAACAAATGTCTCCATGCAATTGAGATTCAATCAAACCTGTACTTGAGTAAACCTGCACTGCTTAACAATAATAATGTTCCTGCACAATTTCACAGAGGCAAATAATTAGATGATGCCTCACGTGTGAAATGAACAAATGAATATTAAATGTTGACAAAGCGGTGCATTTTTCCAGGAACAGAGTGATTAGTCAGCAACGCAGGTTTCCTCCATTGTGGTTGTGGACTGAATCTGACAATGAGTGTCAGTTATGTTTCAATGTAAAGAACAAATGGTTGATTTATTTAAGTGGGCAAGTGACATGAACTATTACATCTGTCAACATATGCCATAATAACACCGGTCATAACTGTTTCCAATACATTTAAAATGATACTGTTATACCGTTTTGTTACTGCCCTCCAGCACACTGATATAACTTTTAGATATTCTACCTACTACATATTATCTACATTTGTTTACTATAAAAGGCTCATTGTCCCCAAGCAACTAACAGTGTGACTTCATGTTACAGATGTCAGAGCAAGTTGATGACGTGACTGTCACTTTTGAAGAGGATTTGTGTGTGGAGACTGATGCAGAATTCCAATGGAAGTTCCAGATCAAAACAGAGGTAACAGTTGGCTAGAAGTATGACGTGTTGTTTTAATGGTTATTCCTAACTGCTCATTATGTCAATATATAGGGCTCTTGAATACAGTCAATACACTGTGAGAACATTTCTCTGCTCAGTGTCTGTGAATATAATACGCTGTGCTTTTACATTTTCTTCTTTGTGTCTCTACTCCATCTAAGTTTACTGTTGGCAGTAAAAGATTCAAGGCCAGGGCTCTTTCTCACAACTGTTTCCACTTTTTTGTCCTTCATTGCTATCTCTTTGGGCTCTGAGAAACAGAGTACATTCTCTCCACTAAAGTTTCTATGTCCAACCTCTAATTTCAAGTGGAATGATTCTCATATTCATGATTTTTATCAACTGGCTGGGGTGGAAACAAACTGTGCTACTAATAATTAATGTTGTTGTACAAAACAATAAATAAATGATTTTCGTCCCTCAGCTAGCCAAGTTAGTGAACTATCAAGGATGAGGTGACTAGCGAAGTTAGCATTTTGCAAACATAATTCATAGTGTATTGTGTTTAAGTGTCATTGGTCACCTGTATATTTTGCCTGTGTCTTCACAGAGACTACTTGCACATGTAGCATTACTGAAACAGGAACCTGGAGCCTCTTTCTCCCTGGACGAAAACAGTCCTGAGCCCTGCACTTACTCCACGGGTGAACCGTTCTGTAACTCAGACATGACCTATGACATCATCGTGTCCTTCAAGTCCAACAACCCGGGTCTTTACGAACAGTGGTTGGTGTTCGACTTTGACATGAGGCCAGTGCTCCTGCAGAAACTGAAGGTTAAAGTCGGACAGCAGCTATCCCCTAAGCTTGAGGAGCCACCTGAGGATGTTGGGCCCCCTTCCCAGAATCTGGAACGCTGGCATCGGGGGAACAGGGTCTTCATCCCCTGCTTGGAAAAGACAGAAGTACAGGAAGAGCTTCTGAAGGAGTACAAGCCTCCTCAGATTAGTTTGCGGTATAAACCACTTGACGACCGCAACACGCCCATGAATCACCAGAATTACAAAGAGAGGATGCACAGCTTCCTGTACACAGAGGAGCAGGCAGAAGATCAGGTGATTTCAAGGTAATAGCATCAGTAACTTTCTCATGGTTTTATTTCCTAGCTGATCATCTTTAATAATATTGTGTCGTTCCACAACATTAGTGCACATTTTTATATCCCTTTGATATTTTAAATAGAAATTGTTCACTAATATTAAATCTTAAAAGCCTGTTTTATTCAATGAAGTGCCCATTATTATAGACCACATGGAGAATTCAATGAATCAGATTGTTAATATGAGTAAAGATATGCTAAAGTCCCAAAATATCCTTCTGTGCACTCTCTGTGACTTCCAGGAAGATTTTAACCCACTTCACCCTAACATTTCACCTAGTTATTTTGTTGCTTTGACAGTCATTTATTATTATTAGATTATTATTTATTTCATGTGTTTAAGGTCAAAGGTCAAATAAGGGATAACCTGCACGAGTGTGAGATAGAAATGTGATTTGGGTCACGGCAATTAGGGTTAAGTGCATTGGCAGATTTTTCACCTAGTCGGCTCTGGGATTCAAACCAGAGACATTTCGTTTACTGGCCCAACACTCCCTAGTGATTCATAAAAAATAAAGTAAGTTCAACCCTGTTACGTGAACTGAACTCTCGTTTTAATATGGTGAGACTATTCCTTTTTAAATACATTTTATTGAACATGTAATAGTCAAATCATAGTGTAAAAGCAGGTGAGCTGGTTCTACTCTATTTGGCAATTGTCTGGTGTTTTGTGTTAGAAAACTGAGTGGATCGCACATAACACTCCAACCCTGTTACCTATAGATTGGTAGGCTAGACATTTTTTCAACAATACATTTGTTTTGGTGAAGCTTGCGTTCAATTGCCCCTCCCTGTTGCAGACAAGCTTCCATTTTCTCTTTCACAAGGGGATTTATGGCTGATTTAAGATTAAATTGTCAACCCGGTTACAGTCAACCTTGTGACTTTATTTGGCACTTATACTATAGTATATATATTTTTTATTTAACCTCTTGAGATGGGAAAACTTATGTTTTATTAGGTTGAATGTGTGCTCTTTATGACAAAATGCTACATTTATGTGTGTCACGTTCCTGACCTTATTTCCTTTGTTTAGTATGTGTTTAGTTGGTCAGGACGTGAGCTGGGTGGGCATTCTATGTTATGTGTTTCTATGTTGGTTTCATTTGTATTTGCCTGATATGGTTCTCAATCAGGGGCAGGTGTTTTGCGTTTCCTCTGATTGAGAACCATATTAAGGTAGGCTGTTCTCACTGTTTGTTTGTGGTTGATTGTTGCTGTGTCTGTGTATGTCGCACCACACGGTACTGTTTCGTTTCGTTCTTTCATTTATTTTCGTGTGTTCCTTCCTGTTCGTGCGTTCATGTTATATGTTCTCTATTTCAGGTTTGGTCACGTCGTTTATTGTTTTGTAGTTATCAAGTGTTCTTCGTGTTCGTCTTCGTCTTGATTTAATAAATTCATTATGTATTCAACCAACGCTGCATTTTGGTCCGATCCTTCTCGCCTCTCCTCATCCGATGAGGAGGACGACTTAGACGAGCGTTACAATGTGAAATCAAATGTTTTTCTTTTCACCAAGTTACACATCTCAAAAGACAACGAATTGGGGGAACGAACCTATTATAAATTATTTTCGGTTAAAAGGACAACAACCTCAAAGTCCTTCCATTTTCTTTTTGTGTTTTAGACTCAATGTTCGAGGGACCATCACCTTGTCGGCCACCCTAGACAACCCTCTGTTTGGGATGAAGATAGCTCCTCTGGGGGAACTATTCTGTGCCATCTTAGTCCCTTTTACTCTCACCCCAGACACACCAGAGGGTTTGATGCTGAGACGAGGCATCCAGTCAGCTCTCATAGCACCAGTATCTTCAGATAATCAAAGTCACAAGGTCTACGAAGCCATCATTCTCAGAGACGCCACCAGTGAGTATAAAATGCACTTGCAGCTGTCTAAAAGATGCTGCTCTGACCTGAAGCTCCAAAAAAATGAAACATGTGAAATGGAAGTCCAGTTCCAGCTGAATCGTCTGAAGTTTTGTGAGATGCACAAAGCCATAGATCTCCTTCCAGACACAGAGAGAGTGTTACCAGACTTCAGGAACTGCAGTGTCCCTGTTAACGAAATACAATACCCCAAACTCAATGCAAAGCAGCAGGCAGCCATTGATTTCATCATAGGGGACTCCGATGGAAGAGAAAGTGTGGCCCCCCTCCTCATTTATGGACCGTTTGGAACTGGGAAAACCTTCACGCTCGCTACAGCAGCCAAAGAGCTGGTACGGCAACCTCACACCAAAGTACTGATCTGCACTCTTACAAACAGGTAATGACCCCAATGTTCTATTGACCCCAATTCACTTACACCGAGTTCAACTTTCTAGTCCCTTCATGTATTTTCAGTCTTACCTAATGCAATTCATTGACTGGCACAAATACTATTTTTTACATAATAGTGCTTAAGACTGGTAAAAACTTGTTTTTGCAAGTAGTCCTACTTATGCGAGCTTTTTGTAAACATTAGATTAGCAACAAAGGACGTTTATTTGACATCTGTGTAATGATTACTTAAAAGAACACAGTGAGGCTGTTGCACTATTGAGTGTGTCCATCAATCATTTGTATTGTGTAAGCCTCATATCAGTTTGACAGTTACAGTATACACTGACAGTTAAGTATTATGTAACACATTGTGCAAATACACTGGTTAATAATCCTGCAGCAACGGGAAATTTGAATTATGTGGATTATAATAAATGTACATTTTGTTGATACATTTTTCATTAGGACAAATCAAGTCTGAAATGTTAAAGTGGAAATGACAAACTTTATATACTCTTAAATTGGCATTTTCTGCTGCGCAGGACAATTCTCTGCGACAACAGAATTATCAAATTAAGATGGCACATCTGTATGTCATGTATTAATCCCAATGTTAATACATATTTGAATTACACTTGTAGTTACAGTGTACCTGCTTATTAATTACTTGAAAAGCATCAATTTCATTTAAAAAAGTAGGGCAAGCAATTTTCAGTTCTGTGTTTAAGGACAATCACTGTTAAAAGTTAAGCACGACTAACCTCTCTCTTGTCAGCTCTGCAGATTTGTATGTCAAAGACCACTTCCACTCATACATTAACTCTGGACACCCTGAGATGAGGCCACTGAGGATAAAAGCAAATAAACTAGGGGTTCCAGTGAGTTCCACGGATGAGATCACACAGAAGTACTGCCTTCTATCAGAAAACGGACAGTTTTTCCTACCTCCTGCCAAATGTGATTTAGATTGCCATCGAATAGTCATCACGACCACTGCAATGGCAAGGCACTTCCATGACCTGAAGCTCCCTGACGGCTACTTCACCCACATCCTGATTGACGAAGCGTCCCAGATGCTTGAATGTGAAGCTCTGATGGCCCTTGGTCTGGCTGGGCCAGTAACTCGAGTGGTTCTAGCTGGAGATCACATGCAGATGGGACCAAAGCTCTTTTCAGTGGACGATGACCAACGCTCCAATCACACCTTGCTGAACCGTCTGTTCCACTACTATCAAGCCCAGGAGAGTAGTGCAGCTTTGAAAAGCAGAATCATTTTCAACGAGAACTATCGCTCCACCAAAGAGATAGTAGAATTCGTGTCCACTAACTTCTACGTTGGCAAGTCTGATGCCATCAAGGCTGTAGGTAATGTTCCAGCTCATCCGAACTGCCACCCCCTGAGGTTCCACCATGTCAGAGGAGAATCTCACTTGGACACCACATCCATGTCGTGGTTTAATCTTGAAGAGGTTACATGCGTGGTTAAAATAGTGCAAAATCTGCTCAGAGATTGGCCACCCGCATGGGGGAATAAGGATCAATGCTCAGTCTGTGTTCTCTCTGAAGGATGCCAGGTAAAAATGGTTATTTGTCATTTGAACTTAGTTTAGGAAATCTAATCAATTTCTTGAGTAAATAGGGGAACACCCCAAAAAATTATCTGACTTTTTTGTGTCATCGTTTGTCTTTAATCGTAGGTTCCAATGATCAGGAAAGAGCTTCGGAAAATATCTCTGAACCGAGTGACTGTGGAAAATATTGCCAATGTTCAAGGTATTTATCATTAGATGTTAGATATTACTACACTGCTGGAGCTACTGTACTGTAGGAACATAAGCATTTCGCTAAACCCACAATAATGTCTGCCAAATATGTGTATGTGACCAATAAAATGTTATATGATTTGATTCATTTGCAAACATTGGTTAATATTCCAATAATTTGTTATTGTTTCCTAGACATGTACATTAAATAACACTATTTTGTAGATTTAACTACTGGTATGTAATTTTGATCTTTGTATAGAAACCTTTTTATCTGTCAAAATAACGAGTTCTTAAACATACAATTTTTTCATTATTTCTTGACAGGCAAACAGTTCAGAGCAATAGTATTGACAGCCGTTCAAACCCGTGACAGCATTCACCCTTCTGACTCACATTGTGTGGAGTTTTTCAACGATGCTCGCGTACTGAACACGGCCATGACTAGGGCTCAATCCCAGGTTGTTGTGGTTGGAGATGCTGCCGCTCTGTGCTACTTTGGAAAGTGCTCAAGAATCTGGAGGAACTACATTGACCAGTGTATAACAAAGGGAAGTGCTGAACCGAAACACCTTACACAAGACATAATTGATAGCGATATCAAGGAAATGTCAAAATTCCAACGGTCAGAAGACCTGGATGAGACCAGCGCTCAGTCAGTTATGTTCGGCACAGGGAACAACGTGGATGCGATTCTCCAACAGCTGCAAGAGGAGCAAAACATGGCAATCTACAATTCATCTGATGGAGACAAATTGGAATCAAAAAATGTAGACCAAAATAGACCATACGATGGTACCGAAGTTGAAAGAGATGAGTTGTTGCAGTTGTTGAGAGAGCAGCCAAATGTGTACAAGCAAGGTGAATTGGTTATGGAGAAATATAACGCAGGTTATATCATACCATTTGATAACCCAACTAAGCACATTATCATCAAAGGTAGAGCTAACCTCGGCAAGTCCTTCGCTGGTGACGAAGTGGTGGTAGAAGAATTTCCTCGTGAGGGCCATTCACAGGGAAAGGTGTTAGGCACCATCAAGGCAGCTGAATCCTCTCGTGTGTTTGTTTGTACCCTCGAAGATGAAAATTACCATAAACACAAAACTAAGTCTGAATATCAATATCTCAGAAAGATAATGGTACCCCTCAATAAGAACACTACCAAAATTTGCACCTTGGTCCGTAAGAAGAGTCGCAATTTTATTCCAATATGGAAGCACGATGACGGAGAATGGAAGATTGTCAGACATCAACACCTTGATGAAGACATCAAACGCAAACATGTCTTTGTGGTGGAGGTCTTTGACTGGAAAACGAAAACTGAAAGCAATGAAATCTATCCCTTTCCGTTAGGGAACGTGATAGATATTGTTCCCATAGGATCATCTTTGGAAGAGGGCTTAAAGATTTTGGACGCAGAATTTAAAGTCGAACCATCGCCTCCCAGACATGTTTTAGATGAAGTGTGTTCCTGGGAAGACACCCACATTGGTAACAGAAAGGACCTCCGAAAGTTGACTACTTTCACTGTTGACCCAAAGAAATCCCAAGACTTGGATGATGCAATTAGTGTCATTGACAAGGAAAGCTATTATGAGGTTGGAGTCCACATAGCAGATGTGGCAAGTTTCGTGAAGATTGGTGATTCGTTGGATGATTGTGCACAAAAACAGGGTGCAACATTTTACAGTCCTAAAGAACCAGTTTACATGTTCCCAAAACCATTTAGCATCAACCACTTGAGTCTCCTGCCTGGTAAAGATCGTATGGTCATTTCATTAGTGGTACAAGTAGACAAGGCAACAGACAAAATCATTGACAAGAACTTAAATCTTTCTCAGATCAATTCTGATAGAAAGTTGTCTTATGAAGAGGCGGAGGACATCATCAGTAAGCAGTCAAGAGAAGAGGCCAAGTTTGATACTGTAGAAGACTGTGTTGCTGTGGCATATCGTTTTGCCAAAGTCCAAAGGAAGGCCAGGCTTGGCAAGGATTGGAACTATAAACGACTGGATGATCACCAGATGCCGGGGAAGAGAAGATCCCATCAGATGATTGAGGAGCTTAGTGTACTGTTCAACAATTATGTGTCTGAATTTTTGATCAACGCAAAAGAAACCATGCACTGCACTCCTCTCCGATGTCAAGCAAGACCTGACCCTAAAATGGTCAAAGACTTGAAAGCGCAGTGCAAAGACATCATATCACTGTCCTCACACCTAAGGCACAACCTTGACCACGACCATGACCAAGAGGTCTTGGAGAGCAAAAGCTTCCCCGTGCTAACATCGGTGTGGAATGAGATCCTATCAGCTGCTGGGAACGGGGAAGTTGACACTGACAGAATGATTGATCTGATAGCTACAGATGATATCTATCCCCAGCTTCTTCCAGTGATATCTAAGTTTAGGAAGTGTCTTGGCAAAGCGTATGTCATCCGTTCCAATTCATCCCATAAGGCAACTGTTGGGCACTATTCCTTGCATTTGAAGTCCTATACACAAGCATCCTCGCCCATACGTCGCTACATGGATGTTATCCTGCAAAGGCTTTTGCATTCAATCCTAAGCGGCACTCCAGTCCAATATTCTCCACAAGATATTGACATTCTGGGTCAGAAGAATGAAGAAAGATACAAGAAGGCCAATGAGTATGAAAAGAGGGCTGAGATGATTTCCTTTGCCATGGACATGAAGAAACAAAATGCTTTGAAGATAGCATTTGTTGTTGGTGTTGAGGTAGGAGACAGTTTCAAGCTGTCATTTCCATTTGACAGGCACTCATTTCCAGACAGTTTGCCTGTTATGTACAGAGATTTGCAACTGGAGGATCAACCATTGTACGACTCAAAAGAGAATCACATGACTCTAACATGGAGAAGACGAGTGTACTCAGTTGACACTGCCAAAACTCACCAAGAGCTAAAAAGAGTGCAAAATTCTTCTGCGTGCACCGAGCTTTCACAAAAGACTTGGCGAGACATTGTTGATGCAATTGACCAGGAAAAATGGAACATAGCAAGGTCTCTCATACTAAGCGCCACAACAAAGCAAATGGAACATTTTAAGAGTGTGCCAAAACATACCACAATGGATTTGCTTGACACTGGGAATGACTCTCATAGAACTGCACATGGACAAGATAAAAATTTTGAAATGGAGCACTATGTTGATCTTACTCTCCAGTTGAAGCCAGGAGACACACTTCAAGTCCAAATTACATCTGAAAGAAAGCGAGGTTATTGGACACCCACTCTTCAGTTGGTATGCATCAAACCAACATTTGAGGTGTGTGTAGACCATGCCCACAGCCCTATCACATGCTTCTCCAAATGTGCAGACCGTCCATCCAAGAGTGAATATAGCAACGCTGAAGAGTATGTGAGGATCTGGAAACCACTTTGTGAGATGGAGTCTGCAGCCAATGCTGTGGATGAAAGTGACATCATAATCATTGAGGACCTGGAGCTGAACTTGCAAGGGAGAAAACTAGAAGGAAGGTTAATAGAAGGAAGTTTTGACCTTCCTCTCGAATACATTAAAGAATGGGCCATCGAATGCAACCTTAACAAGTGCTTACTGTGTATCCGAAAAAGAGGGTTGAAACTGGCCTCAACCCCTGACCCATCAGATGAAGTAGTTGACCCTAAAAACTACACATGGGTGGCCCATGGTGTTACAACCAAGTTCGACGAACCAAAGAAGAACTCTCCAAATCAAGCCAGAAAAGTGCACTTCTACATCAACCATTTGCCAATGGATACCATTCCAGAGTGTGTCTCCCAGAGAAAGACAACATATACAGTTGAGATAATCCCAAAGCTTCTACCAGACGTGTAAGTATTACATTAATTAGTAAGAGAAAGATGAGAGAGCCATGAATTTATCAATTGCCATTTCAAATGTATAGACATTACGGTAACACTTTATATTACAGTTCCGGTACTTATTTAAAACTAAGTCAACAAAATGTTGCTTGAAGGAAAAAGGAAACCGCACAAAATGTTGCTTAAAATGTAATTACCATTTAAACATGTAATGTTTTAGTAAATACCTGGTAATTTCTGCACCATAAACTACAGTGTTACCAACGTTGCATTCTTTTTAAAATAAGGTTCTAATGTAAAAGTACTATCCCATATTTGTATTGGATGGGCATAATGTTCCTATATTAATTTCAGTATATTATAATTAATGGTGTTTAACATTTTCTACTATCTAGACGTAAAGAAATGGCTGTGAACAATGTTGTGCATGCAAATGAGCTTGTGCAGAAAATAGTCCTAGGACAACCCATTCCAAAAGGAGGTAAGCGCTGGACAATAACATAAATAGACAACAACAAAAAATGTCTCAAGTAATCCCATTTTTACATCTGAGGTTTACAGTTCACAATGTCATTGTTAAACTATATGTTTGAAAGTATTGTTTTGCTGTCTTTTTTGGGATTGTAGCTTCGCAATCTGTTGTACCACGACACCGACTCATAAGAGAAAAGGCACCAGAAGGTCTCCCAGAGCTGAATAAGAGTCAAATTGATGCAGTGGAGAAATCTCTGAATAACAAATTCACACTCATACAAGGACCACCTGGTAAATTATTAAATAGTACTACCAGAGTACATGAAGCTGTTATATGGCTCTTTGCTATGTTTACTGGTATAAAAACCACACCTGTTTCATAGGGACTGGAAAGACCGTTGTAGGAGTGTACATTGTGTACTGGTACCATGTGCTAAACTCCCACAACCCCAGGATATTTGAAGATCCCAAGGACAAGGACAAGAAAGAAGTTATTCTCTACTGTGGTCCTTCCAACAAGTCTGTCGATGTGGTTGCTGGCAAGTCACTTAATGCATAAATTTAAATTGTCATTACAAAATAATGTATAATACATTCACAGCTTAAACATGAGTAAAGTTCTGTAGGGAACATTCTAGCATTCTATGAATTGTGAACATTCTGTAGAGTACCTGTTGAGGTTTGGAGACAAGCTGAAGCCCCTCAGGTTGTACAGCCGACAAATGGAGATGCTTGAGTACCCATACCCAGGCAGTATCCTTCAGCTGTCTCCCAGGTCACTTCGCCAAGAGCGGTCCAAGCCAAATCTCAGGTATAAAACACATGAAATCACTCTGCAGTTGTGCACTGAAAAAAGTTATTCAGCTTTTTAGTTGTTTCAGGTCATTTTCCAATATCGACTCAACTGAAAAAAATAGAAATTGTTTACATGTTTTTTATGAAGAAAAAAAATATGTTTTTTTGGCCACTTTTTCAGGGAAACCATCTCACTTGTCTGATAACCTGGTCGTAGTGCTGGCTTCATCATTTGTCTGACCGGTGTCAGCATGTTTTTTTGTCAAATGTTTCCTGCAATTGTTAATGAATTTGGATCTCACACTATGTACCATTTTCAGAGCTATTACCTTGCATCATCGCATACGGGAAAAAGAAAATCCGCATTCCGGGGAAATAAAAGAGTTTGACCGCAGAATAAACCTAGCCAGAGAGGGGGGAGAGGAGCTGACAGACGAAGAAGTTGAGGAGTGAGTAAAGATGTATTACAGTATTCCCTCGTAATATACAGTACATTCTTATAACCTACATCTGATAGAATTGGTAATATGTATTACAGTATTCCCTTGTAATATACAGTACATTCTAATTACATTTTCTTTGAAACCTGATAGAATTAGTCTAATAAATTAGTCAGTGTATTCTGAAAGTATTCAGAACCCTTGACTTTTTCCACATTTTGATACGTTACAGCCTTATTCGGGGAAAAAAATGTTAATTGTTTTTTCCCCTCATCAATCTACACACAATACCCCATAATGAAAAAGTGAAAACCGTTTATTTTTATTCAGACCTTTTGTTATGAAACTTGAAATTGAGCTCAGGTGCATCCTGTTTCCATTTATCCTGTTTCCATGATTATCCTTGAGATGTTTTTACAACTTCATTGGAGTCCACCTGTGGTAAATTCAATTGATTGGACATTATTTGGTAAGGCACACAGCAGTCTAAATAAGGTCCCACAGTTGACAGTGCATGTCAGAGCAAAAACAAAACGATGAGGTCGAAGGAATTGTCCGTAGAGATCCAAGACAGGATTGTGTCGAGGCACAGATCTGGGGAAGGGTACCAAAACATTTCTGCAGCATTGGAGGTCCCCAAGAACACAGTGGCCTCCATTCTTAAACGGAAGAAGTTTGGAATCACCAAATCCCTTCCTAGAGCTGGCCCCCCTGCCAAACTGAGGAATCGGGGAAGAAGGGCCTTGGTCAGGGATGTGAACAAGATCCCGATGGTCACTCTGACAGAGCTCCAGAGTTCCTCTGTCGGGATGGGAGAACCTTCCAGGACAACCATCTCTGCAGAACTCCACTAATCAGGCCTTTATGGTAGAGTGGCAAGGCGGAAGCCACTCCTCAATAAAAGGCACATGACAGCCTGCTTGGAGTTTGCTGAAAGGCACCTAAAGACTCTCACACCATGAGAAACAACATTCTCTGGTCTGATGAAAACTAGATTGAACTCTTTGGCCTGAATGCCCAGCGTCACATCTGGAGGAAACCTGGCACCATCCCTGCAATGAAGCACGGTGGTGGAACATTCTGCTGTGGGGATGTTTTTCAGTGACGGACTGGGAGACTAGTCAAGATCGAGGGAAAGATTAACGGAGCAAAGTACAAAGAGATCCTTGATGAAAACCTGCTCCAGAGTGCTCAGCACCTCAGACTGGGGCGAAGGTTCACCTTCCAACATGACAACGACCCTAAGCACACAGCCAAGACAACGCAGGAGTGGTTTCGGGATAAGTCTCTGAATATCCTTGAGTGGCCCAACTAGAGCCCGGACTTGAACCTAATCAAACATCTCTGGAGAGACCTGAAAATAGCTGTGCAGTAACGCTCCCCCATCCAACCTGACAGCAAAATTTTCTAAAAACTGTTTTTGCTTCGTCATTATGGGTTGTTGTGTGTAGATTGATGAGGGGGAAAAAACAATTGAATACATTTTAGAATAAGGCTGTAACGTAACAAAGTGTGAAAAAAGTCAAGAAGTCTGAATACTTTACGAATGCGCTGTATATACATTGTTTTTTTGTTTTTCTTCTAGCTACAAAAAGCTTCTGAATAAAGCTCGTGTGTATGAGCTGCAGAGACACGATGTCATTCTGTGCACCTGCACAGCAGCCTCCACCCCTAACCTGATTAAAACAGTCAGTGCACGCCAGATCCTTATTGATGAGTGTGCTATGGCAACGGAACCTCAGGCCCTCATCCCATTGGTCAGCAACAAACCAGAAAAGGTAAGTTAATATAAGGTAATATAATTCAGCAATAAGGCCCGAGGAGGTGTGGTATATGGCCGTATAGCACAAACCTCCGAGGTGCCTTGTTGCTATTATAAACTGGTTACCAACGTAATTAGAACAGTAAAAATCTATGCTTTGTCTTAGCCTTGGTATACAGCTTTCAGCCAATCAGCATTCAGGTCTCGAACCACCCAGTTTATAAGAGACAATATACACTACATGACCAAAAGTATGTGGACACCTGCTCGTCAAACATCTCATTACAAAACCATGGGCATTAATAAGTTGGTCCCCCCTTTGCTGCTATAAAAGCCTCCAGTCTGGAACTAAGGGGCCTAGCCCAAACCATGAACAACAACCCCAGACCATTCTGTGAGCTTGTGGCCTACCACTTCACAGCTGAGCCGTTGTTGCTTCTAGACGGTTCCACTTCACAATAAGAGCACTTACAGTTGACCGGGGCAGCTCTAGCATGGCAAACATTTTATGAACTGACTTGTTGGAAAGGTGGAATCCTGTGACGTTGCCACATTGAAAGTCACTGAGTTCTTCAGTAAGGCCATTCTACTGCCAATGTTTGTCTATGGAGATTGCATGGCAGTGTGCTCGATTTTATACACCTGTTGTGTGGCTGAAATAGCCTAATCCACTCATTTGAAAGGGTTTCCACATACTTTTGTGTATATATAGTGTACCACAGGTATGACACAAAACTACTTGTTTACTGTTCTAATATCATTGGTAACCTGTTTATAATAGCAATAAGACACCTCTGGGGTTTTTGGTATATGGCCAATTGCTTAAATATATAACATAAATATTTAGTTACCTTTTGGTGTGTACATGTTTAAAACAAAGGTAAAACATTTATAGGCCTATGTTTGTGATGCTGCTTGTTCATTATGTAGTAGAATGACTTTGTCTTCCATCGGTGTTCAATCCAGCAGCAACTGTTTAGGTTTGGGCCATACAATGTTCACCTCAGTGGAGCTCCTCAGTAAGATCTTAATTTGTGTGAAAATGTTTGGTAAAAAATGTAGATTTTTTGCATGTAGTCTAACCCTTGATTTTGGACATGGAAACAGTGCATTGTTATAGAATCACACTGCTAACCTTATGCCTAACCTTAAATAAAGACCAAAAAGCACATTTTGACTGTGGCTATAGATTCTAGTGGAAACCCAACTGGAGGGTTGCTGGCATCAATTTCTCAGGTGCTACCTACTCCCTATGTTCCCTTGAGCAAGGAATTTAACCCCCTTATCTGCTCACTGGGCACTGCACTGCATCTGCTCTCTGCTCCAGCTTCTCAAACCTAATGTGTGTGTGTGTGTGTGTGTGTAAACTGAGTGGACAAAACATTAAGAATACCTGCTCATTCCATGACAAAGGCTGACCAGGTGAGTCCAGGTGAAAGCCATGATCCCTTATTGATGTCACCTGTTAAATCCACTTCAATCAGTGTAGATGAAGGTGAGGAGACAGGTTAAAGAAGGATTTTTAAGCCTCGAGACAATTGAGACATGGATTGTGTATGTGTGCCATTCAGAGGGAGAATGGGCAAGACAAAATATTTAAGTGCCTTTGAACGGGTATGGTAGTAGGTGCCAGGCGCACCGGTTTGAGTCAAGAACTGCAACGCTTTGGGTTTTTTTCACGCTTAACAGATTTCCGTGTGTATCAAGAATGGTCCATCACCCAAAGGACATCCAGCCAATTTGACACAACTGTGGGAAGCACTGGAGTAAACATGGGCCAGCATCTCTGTGGAACACTTTTGACACCTTGTAGAGTCCTTGCCCCGATAAATTGAGGCTGTTCTAAGGGCAAAGGTGGGGTGCAACTCAATATTAGGAAGGTGTTCTTAATGTTTAGTACTCTCAGTGTATACTGTATGTATATCGGATCGGTTGAAAAAAGGCAGAAGACAAAATTCCATCTCATATGGACTAATAAAGTAGATCTTATTTTAAACTAAGCCTTAACAGCAACCCTGTCTTATCAACTGCATGCCAAGGCCAATTGTAAGTCATCATCGTTTTTGCAAGTCATGAAGATTGATGGCGACATAACCTCTTTCCACTTCCAAGATTGTGTTGCTCGGTGACCACAAACAACTACGTCCCATCATCAAGAATGAACTTGTGAGGAAGTTGGGGATGTCAAAGTCTCTGTTTGAGCGCTACTTTGAACGCCGGTCCCAGACAGTGATGCTTGATACCCAGTACAGAATGGTAATATCGTCTTCATATTTATATTTACATATTTGTTAATTACATTCTTTTACTTTTAGATTTGTGTATTGTGGTGAATTGTTAGATACTACTGCACTATTGGAGCTAGGAACACAAGCATTTCGCTACACCCACAATAACATCTGCAAAATTTGTGTATGTGACCAATAAAATGTGATTTGATTTAAGAGGGGGGTTATATTTAGTCTTTCATGAATTCATTCAAAATGGTACCCTTAATTCACATCACAAAATCTCATGATTGTTGATCAAAGGTAAAATGCTACGGTGCCTTTGACTATATAGATACGGATAGAGATGGATTGATATCCAATGAGAAAATACAAATACTTCTATCTTTTTGTAGCATGAAGATATATGCAAGTTCCCATCAGAGGAGTATTATGAAGGAAAACTGAAGACTGACGTGGATCGCCCAAATAGTGTCCTTCTGGCTGACAGCAGGCAGACGCACATTGTTTTCGGCAACATCAGTGGAGAAGAGGTCAGCCTGGTTGTGAGCACAGGAAAAGGAAATGAAAACTCCAAAGCGAATTTGGAGGAGAGAGACGTAGTGGTAAGGAACCTCTTGGTTTTCTCAACTCCAACAATCAAATCTTTCCACGCCACTGGTACACTGAGTTTCCAAAATCAACTTTTTGTTTATTACAGGTTCGGCTCGCCAAGCAGCTGGTGACAGATTCCAAAATAAAACAACAGAGTATGGCGATCCTATCTCCCTACAATGCCCAGGTGGCCGAAATTAAGAAAGAACTGAGAAAAATACAACTGGACGAAATCACGGTCACCACCATCACAAAAAGTCAAGGTGTTTTACTCTTTTACTTTCCCTTCAGTTCCATCTTGATTGTGATTCAATGGTTGTCCCCCGCTGTCCTTTTGAACTGGTTTAGGTTAGCCCTGGGTATAACAAACGCTGCTTCGTCTCCCATGCAGGAAGTGAATGGAGCTATGTCATCCTGTCCACTGTGCGCTCCTTACCCAGCAAGGAGATCGAGACAGAGCCGGACTGGGCCTGGCTGTCCAAACATGTGGGCTTTGTTCGTGACCCCAACCAGATAAACGTGGGCATTACCAGGGCCAAAGAGGGACTGTGCATTATCGGTGAGAGATATGTTTCCTCAAGGGATAAATGTTAAAGATCACTGGAACGAGTATGATCTAAACCAATGTTTCCCAACCCTGGTCCTCCAGTACCCCCAACAGAACACCTTTTCATTGTAGCCCTGGACAAACACACCTCATTCAACTCATTGAGGGCTTGATGATTAGTTGACAAGTTGAATCAGGTGTCCATGGTTACAATAAAGATGAGTACTATTGGGGGTACTGGAGGACCAGGGTTGGGAAACACTGACACTACAGTGTCATTGTACTCATTTATTTTCTTCCTTTCTCAAAGGTAACCAGGAGTTGTTGAGCCGCAGTGGCGCTTGGAGACAACTCCTCAAACATTATACGGCAAGGAACTTTGTCACAGAAGCTAAAAAGATCTCTGTGCGCAAAGTAGCAAAATAGCGTGTAAGCACTGTCTACATTGAGCGACGTGGTCTCGGCACCGGATCGGTGCACAATGAACAGTAAAAAACACTTTTTCAGGATACATTTATGATGTTGCTTTAGTTTCAATGTTGAGTCAAATGAGTTAAATACTGCACTCACTGTCATTTTTAATGTGACCTTTCAATTTTATTCAATGGTCTCCTTTTTTAATTACTACCTATGCTCTTAGTGTCTGGTTTATGTGTGTTTAAACTGTGAGATGTTATTCTGCACAATTATTTACAGTGAAGTTCAAATTATATTTTTGAGAAATGTTTTATATTTTTGTTGAATCAAATACTGTGATCTTTAAATCAACTGTACTAGATAGTGTACATTTGTACGGCTGTATTCTCTTACTATTTGTATTTTACAATTTCATTTCAACAGTGTTCTTCTACACTGTTTTATACGGCAGATCTTTTTGGTCAAATTTTTCAAGGTATCACATTCCATTTATAAATTATCGTATTTTCCCAAATGAAGCTTAAATCTGACTGAAATGTTATGCTATAAAATATGTTTCATAGTAAAAGGACTATGCATTAGTTAATCCTAGTCTGGCTGCTGTAGGTGTATTCCAGTGTGTATACTAGATATAGATTATATTAGATGTAGTATGGTAAAGATTGGATTCATTTTGATCTAAATCATTTAATAAAGTAATAGCTGATCATAAAAAATGGCTTTGTTCTTTTTGTGATAAAGCAGTTTTTTTTCTGTTCACAGGACTTCACCTGAATATTGTTTGTCATGTCTAAAACTATCCTTATATACATTTATTATATCCATATCAAAGTATCACTGACTGACAGACTAATATATAGTCATCTGAGTAATCCCCACACACATTTATGCAAATGTAACCAGTCATATACAAATAGTATGCTAGAGGGAAGATTATGATTGTATGCATTGTATTAGTCTGATTGGACCTTGGCCAGCACACTGAGAATTGGCCCACTACTGATTAATAATGACTAGTGAGTAAGGCTTGACTGATCATGTTCTGGCATCTCATCACTGGATGGATGAAATGGAATCCAATTGGACCAGAGGGAGGATGTCCTCTAGTGGCTTTGAAACACCACTTCCTGCTTCACATGTACTTTATTCATGATTGTGTGTCTGCTGCTGCATCCATGAGTGACAAAGGAGTATGACATTAAAATGGTGCTTATATTAATTTGCTGAGATATTAATTTGACATAAATGTGGGGTTCTGATGACTATTCCTACGGGAACTAAAATAGGTTGTGCCTTCAATTCAGTACAACTTCATCAACCCAGTCGGAACATAAGCATACAATAACATGAATACGTGTATATACCAGAGGAGGCTGGTGGGGGGAGGTATAGGAGGACGGGCTCATTGTAATGTCTGGAATGGAATTGGTGGAACGGAGTCAAACGTGGTTTCCATATGTTTGTGTTTGATAACGTTTCATTTATTCCATTCCAGCCATTACACTGAGCCTGTCCTCCTATAGCTCCTCCCACCAGCCTCTTCTGGTCAAATTCCTTCTGGCATCTGAACTTATTTTAAGGTCCAATAAAACAAGTAACCTTTAATGTGTGTACATGCTTTAGCATATTGTAAAACAGATGGCTGTTACAGGTGTATACTCGGCACTAATTGATGTGCTCTCTGACACCTGGAGCTGCATGGCAAATGGTCAAAGAACAAAGGACTAGTCAGCCTTTCGCCCTCTGAGGGGCCAAAATGTATATCCCTGTTACAGTATCCAGACCACTGAATATTGACTGTGATAGAATAATACTATAGTATCCATGTAGGATTCTATGTATTTATGATCTCTGTGGTTACTTGTATCTGTATAGGGTGAACTCAATTACTATATGCAAAAAGGTTTTATGGTCCTCTCAGGAATTCTGTCTTATTTACATTGGTTTCATCCCCCACACAAGCCTTTAAATGATGTGACACCCTGTGGAGATTGGGCCTGGGTGTGTTTAGGTTACAAAAAACTTGGTATCGTTTTGATTGGTTAATGGTGGTTGGTTTTGGGTTGAAAGGTTACACATTCAGATGTTATAAATGGAATTAAATTGCCTTTGTTCTCTCTCTTATCCTCTATCCAGTCCATGGAGGAAGGTTCCTAGGCCTCTGGCCTTTTTAAATGTTTCTTTGTTCATGCTTTGTCTTCTCAGTTAACCTTAGGATCTATATGCCTAGAAGTATGCTTTGTAATGTTAATTAAATATCTGCCTTTAATATAGACAATTATCAGACCAATTCTTGTTAGTCAACATCAACTTATTGCCGAATGCTGGCATGTATATTTTAATGATCTTTATGCAGTCAGATAAACATTTTAGTAGGCTAATTGCTTCGTCTTATTACGAGTCACAGGAGGTATTTATAATATCATGCGTGATAAATAATATTGCCCACTGCTCAGGTTTTTCATTTCAATTCTTTCCTGTCCTTGTTTCATTTCTCTGGAAGTCATTTGGTCAGATCATCTGATTTTACAGCTACACAACTGACATGGCATTTCCTGTCAAAACACGTTCTATCCCCTCTGACGTACATTCAGGTTCAGAATTATTGGCACCCTTGATAAAGATGAGCATAAAATACTATTTATTTTAAACAATACAAATACTGAGCTATTGTATGCAAGAAAAAAATTGGGAAATTATATTATTTTAAACTAATACAATTACTCAGAGAAAGATATTTTGTTTAATAAGTAATAAAACCAAATCTCAAAAGGATAGGTGTCAAAATTATTGGCACCCCTGATTTCAATACTTGTCTAGCACCCTCCCCTTACGAAGATAACGACGCTGAGCCTTCTCTTTTTTTAATCCATTTTCTCCCCAATTGGTAGTTACAGTCTTGTCGCATCGCTGCAACTCCCGTATGGACTCGGGAGAGGTGAAGGTCGACAGCCGTGTGTCCTCCGAAACACGACCCCGCCAAGCTGCACTGCTTCTTGACACAATGCTCGCTTAACCCCGAAGCCAGCCACACCAATGTGTCGGAGGAAACACCATACACCTGGCGACCGTGTCAGCGTGCATTGCGCCCGGCCCGCCACAGGAGTCGCTAGAGCGCTATGGGACAATGACAACCCGGCCGGCCAAACCCTCCCCTAACTCGGACGACGCTGGGCCAAATGTGCGCCACCTCATGGGTCTCCCAGTCGGGATGGCTGCCACACAGCCTGGGAACAAACCAGGGTCTGTAGTGACGCAGCTAGAACTGCAATGCAGTGCCTGAGACCGCTGCACCACTCGGGAGGCCCACTGAGCCTTTTTCTAAAAATCTTTTATGAGGTTGGGAGAGTTCTTAGACCATTCCTCTATACAGAATATTTCCAGATCCTTGATATCCTGTCTGCTCATATGGACTGCCATCTTCAATTCAAACCACAGGTTTTCAATGGGGTTCAAGTTAGGAGACTGAGATGGCCATTGCAAAATGTTGATTTTGTGGTCAATTAACCATTTCTTTGTGGATTAGTTCTTGGGGTTATTATCTTGCTGGAAGATGACCTCCCCGCCATTGTTTCTGTAAAGGTTGAGGGCTGAGGCTTTAGAAATGTAATTACTATTACATTCATTTAACCAGGTAGGCTAGTTGAGAACAAGTTCTCATTTGCAACTGCGACCTGGCCAAGATAAAGCATAGCAATTCGACACATACAACAACACAGTTACACATGGAATAAACAAAACATACAGTCAATAATACAGCAGAACAAAGAAAACAAAAAGTCTACAAAAAGTCTACATAAGGTGAGTGCAAGAGCGTATGAGGGCCCGACGTCCACAGGTGGGGGTTGTGCTTACAGCCCAACACCGTGCAGGACGTTTGGCATTTGCCAGAGAACACCAAGATTGGCAAATTCGCCACTGGCGCCCTGTGCTCTTCACAGATGAAAGCAGGTTCACACTGAGCACATGAGCACATGTGACAGACGTGACAGAGTCTGGAGACGCCGTGGAGAACGTTCTGCTGCCTGCAACATCCTCCAGCATGACCAGTTTGGCGGTGGGTCAGTCATGGTGTGGGGTGGCATTTCTTTGTGGGGCCGCACAGCCCTCCATGTGCTCGCCAGAGGTAGCCTGACTGCCATTAGGTACCGAGATGAGATCCTCAGAGCCCTTGTGAGACCATATGCTGACACATGCACATTTGTGGCCTGCTGGAGGTCATTTTGCAGGGCTCTGGCAGTGCTCCTCCTTGCACAAAGGCGGAGGTAGCGGTCCTGCTGCTGGGTTGTTGCCCTCCTACGGCCTCCTCCACGTCTCCTGATGTACTGGCCTGTCTCCTGGTAGCGCCTCCATGCTCTGGACACTACGCTGACAGACACAGCAAACCTTCTTGCCACAGCTCGCATTGATGTGCCATCCTGGATGAGCTGCACTACCTGAGCCACTTGTGTGGGTTGTAGACTCCGTCTCATGCTACCACTAGAGTGAGAGCACCGCCAACATTCAAAAGTGACCAAAACATCAGCCAGGAAGCATAGGAACTGAGAAGTGGTCTGTGGTCACCACCTGCAGAATCACTCCTTTATTGGGGGTGTCTTGCTAATTGCCTATAATTTCCAACTTTTGTCTATTCCATTTGCACAACAGCATGTGAAATTTATTGTCAATCAGTGTTTCTTCCTAAGTGGACAGTTTGATTTCACAGAAGTGTGATTGACTTGGAGTTACATTGTGTTGTTTAAGTGTTCCCTTTATTTTTTTGAGCAGTGTAGTTGGTAAACCAGGCGAGGCAATCATTTGAGAAACAAAGTATGTCGAGTCTGCCATTAAGAATGTGGTGATTGACAGAGTCGAAAGCCTTGGCCAGGTTGATGAATACGGCTGCCCAGTAATGTCTCTTATCGATGGCGGTTATGATGTCGTGTAGGACCTTGAGCGTGGCTGAGTTGCACCCATGACCAGCTCTGAAACCAGATTGCATAGCGGAGAAGGTAGGGTGGGATTCGAAATGGTCGGTAATCTGTTTGTTAACTTGGGTTTCGAAGACCTTAGAAAGACAGGGTAGGATAGATATAGGTCTGTAGCAGTTTGGGTCTAGAGTGTCACCCCCATTGAAGATCTTTGGGAATCTCAGACAATACGAAAGAGAGGTTGAACGGGCTAGTAATGGGGGTTGCAACAATTTCGGCAGATCATTTTAGAAAGAGAGGGTCCAGATTGTCTAGCCCGGCTGATTTGTAGGGGTCCAGATTTTGCAGCTCTTTCAGAACATCAGCTATCTGGATTTGGGTAAAGGAGAAATGGTGGGGGCTTTGGCGGGTTGCTGTGGAGGGTGCCGGGCAGTTGACCGGGGTAGGGGTAGCCAGGTGGAAAGCATGGCCAGACGTAGAGAAATGCTTATTGAAATTTTCAATTATAGTGGATTTATCGGTGGTAACAGTGTTTCCTAGCCTCAGGGCAGTGGGCAGCTGGGAGGAGGTGCTCTTATTCTCCATGGACTTTACAGTGTCCCAGAACTTTTTGGAGTTAGTACTACAGGATGCAAATTTCTGTTTGAAAAAGCTAGCCTTAGCTTTCCTAACTGCCTGTGTATATTTGTTCCTAACTTCCCTGAAAAGTTGCATATCACGGGGGCTATTCGATGCTAATGCAGAACGCCACAGGATGTTTTTGTGCTGGTCAAGGGCAGACAGGTTTGGAGTGAACAATGGACTATATCTATTCATAGTTCTACATTTTTGGAATGGGGCATGCTTATTTAAGATGGTGAGGAAGGCACTTTTAAAGAATAGCCAGGCATCATCTACTGACGGGATGAGGTCAATATCATTCCAGGATACCCCGGCCAGGTCATTTAGAAAGGCCTGCTCGCAGAAGTGTTTTAGGGAGCGTTTGACAGTGATGAGGGGTGGTCGTTTGGTCGCAGACCCATTACGGATGCAGGCAATGAGGCAGTGATCGCTGAGATCTTGATTGAAAACAGCAGAGGTGTATTTGGAGGGCGAGTTAGTTAGGATAACATCTATGAGGGTGCCCGTGTTTACGGATTTGGAGTTGTACCTGGTAGGTTCATTGATGATTTGTGTGAGATTGAGGGCATCAAGCTTGGATTGTAGGATGGCCGGGGTGTTAAGCATGTCCCAGTTTAGGTCACCTAGTAGCACGAGCTCAGAAGATAGATGGGGGCAATCAATTCACATATGATATCGAGGGCACAGCTGGGGGCAGAGGGAGGTCTATAGCAAGTGGCAATAGTGAGAGACTTGTTTTTGGAAAGGTGAATTTTTAGAAGTAGAAGCTCAAATTTTTTGGGTACAGACTTGGATAGTAAGACAGAACTCTGTATGCTATCTTTGCAACACCACCCCCTTTGGCAGTTCTATCTTGGCGGAAAATGTTGTAGTTAGCGATGGAGATTAAGGTTTTTGGTGGTTTTCCTAAGCCAGGATTCTGACACGACTAAGACATCCGGGTTGGCAGAGTGTGCTAAAGCAGTGAGTAAAACAAACTTAGGGAGTAGACTTCTAATGTTAACAAGCATGAAACCAAGGCTTTTACGGTTACAGAAGTCAACAAATGAGAGCACCTGGGGAGTGGAGCTAGGCACTGCAGGACCTGGATTAACCTCTACATCACTAGAGGAACAGAGGAGAAGTAGGATAAGGGTACGGCTAAATGCTATACGAACTGGCCGTTTAAACGTTTAAACCAGGTGATGTCATCGCATATGTAGGAGGTGGAACAACATGGTTGGTTAAGGCATATTGAGCAGGGCTAGAGGCTCTACAGTGAAATAAGACTGTAATCACTAACCAGGACAGTAATGGACAAGGCATATTGATATTAGAGAGAGGCATGCGTAGCCAAGTGAACATATGGGTCCAGTGAGTGGTTGGGCTGACTGGGAACACGGCGATTCAGACAGTTAGCAGGCCGATGCTAACACGCTAACAGTTAGTAGTCCGGGGCTAAACAAGCTAGCAGTTAGCAGACCGGGGCAGGCAAGCTAGCAGTTAGTAGACCGGGGCTAGTAAGTTAGCCTTTGGGGGACATCGCGATGGGGGTAAGTCTGTTTTTGCCTCTTTGTGCGGTGACGTCGATAGACCAGTCGTGGAGTTAGTAGGGTTCCAAGTAGCTCTAGGTAGCTAGCAGGCCTAGCAGGTTAGCAGAATGGGCCTTCAGCGGGCGTCGCGCCTGACGGAATCCTCGGGCAGATTATGTCGGTATTCCAGTCATAGAGGATCAGCGGGGTTCCATGCCCCATACCGGCAGTAGAAGGGGTCCGGATATTGTAGCCCAGGAGTGGGCTTCGGTGGTAGCACAGGAGCCCTGGCCGGGCTAGCTTCAGGCTAATTGGTGCTTTCTCCGGGATGGAAACGCTAGCCAGGAGTGGTCACCCGGGATTGCGGTTAGCTAGTTGCGAAGATCCAGATGAAAATGTTCAGAGTTTGCGGTAGGAATCCGGGGATATGCAGAGAAATAGGTCCGTTATGCTCTAGTTTGAGTCACGTTGATCGAACTCGCGAGAGCTTTCTGAGCTAAAGGTTAGCTGATGACCGCTAGCAATGGTTTGGAGTACATCAAGTTTATAATTTGGGATCTGATGGGGTATGATAGTTAAACTAAGCTCATGGAGGCATTTATAAGTTATATTCTTCAAGAATGAATAGGTACATATTCATTTATAAGTCAAAAAATGTATGTAGCAATTACTGAGTGATCCTTTAAGTCAATATGACTATTTATCCTATATGATGGTGAATGAAGGTATACTGCAAATACATCTGAATCACTTGCGTTTTGATTCAGTCCAACCTGCATCAAAGTATAAACACAGTGTACCTTCAAGCATTAACTATAGAATAGTGAAAATTATGTTCTACTAAGCTATATGGAATTGTTTTAAACCAAGGATCATTTTGCTATTTGATTTTGAAAATGGTTTTCTAGCCACGATCAACAACCAATTTGACAGCTTGAAGAATTTTGAAAATAATATATGGGCAAATATTGCACAATCCAGGTGTACAAAGCTCTTAGAGACTTACCCAGAAAGACTCACAGCTGTAATCGCTGCCAAATGTGATTAACATTGTTGACTCGGGTGTGAATACTTATGTACATTGAAAGAGATATTTCTGTATTTCATTTTCAATCAATTTGCCAACATTTCTAAAAACATGTTTTCACTTTGTCATCATGGTGTGTAGATCCGTCAGGTGTGTAGATCCGTCATTGTAAATAAGAATTTGTTCTTAACCGACTTGCCTAGTTAAATAAAGGTTAAATTAATAAAAGATGAATGAGAAAAAACACATTTAATCCATGTTGAACTCAACAAAATGTGGTATAAGTCAAGGAGTATGAACATTTTCTGAAGGCACTAAGTCAAATAGATAGATCCAGGGACCTTGTGAAGTGGAATCAATATGTTTGAATAAAGCGATGGGAGACCACCACTCCCTGACTCAGTCCAATATTTAGGAATGGAAGCATTTGTATAAGTAAGGTCTATAATAAGAGATTGGTGGTCAAATGTATTCAAACAAGTTTACACCCTGGAACAACGGATAACGCAGTAACACGGCATAACTTGCCGTGATGGAATACGTTATCTTATTTTACGTAATACATCACCAGATAGCATAATAAACATGTTGAACTTGAACGTAATAACTTTTTCTCGATAACGTAATAACTTAATACATTTTCCAGTGGGTATTACATGCAGGTGAGTAAGAACATTTTGATTTTAAAAAATCAACTAACTTCAACTGATAAAGTATTACCATTACCCTGGTGACGAGGGTTTGAATCCCATCATGTCGGTTTTCCCCTCTTCATGTGTATCCCACTCTACCTTCCTAGTGGTCTGTCTCAGAAAAAATATCATAAAAAAAAGGAACCGGAATTTCCGATCTCCTTAAAAAAAGAAAAATGCTGACATTCTATACATGTATTCATCACATCAACAGAAATCTAAGAACTAAAGTCAAACTACAGTTAACTGTTCTGAAATGTTTATTACATAATCTTCCTCATACTGTAATTAAAATACGTTTTCAGCCTGATCATCGTCGTTACTTTACATATGTCACCAGGTTAGACTGACAGAGTGAAAAGAGAGGGCGTGTCCCAAATGGCATCCTATTCCCTATACAGTGCACTACTATTGACCAGAGCCCTATGCGGTGCCATTTGGTACTCAACCATACACAAACACCACACGGCATTTCGAACTCTAAAACTAGTATTTCCCGTCTATGAATATATCGTTGACCCTCTGTTACAATGTACAATTCCATTACATGTAGTGTCTTTGCATAATATGAATCATAAAGTTGTCATGTTTCATCCTCTTGACCGTTAAATGATAGACTACTAAACCTAATTGGGTTGAGAGTAATATAATCCATATAAATCTGATTCTTTATGATCTAAAAGGCTAAACTGATCCTAGATCAGTACTCCTATTCAGAGATGCTTTGTGAATAGAGGTCCTGGAATTATATTACCGAAGGGAGGTACTGAGAGCCAGGGAGAAACTTTAACGACATGATGACGCTATAATAGTTTGGTCAGAAAGACACACATTAGCTGAGGCCAAAAGGAAAAAGCCTTCAAAAGCTTTACACCTCAAGGTACATATCCAAATAATACACAATAATCAATTGTATCCCCAATTGTATCCCCCTGACGCTAAGCTGCATCTGAAAACTAAACGAGTTCAGAGCACCCAAATAAGAGGACAGGGAGCCAGGGCTTGGGTAGAGTTCATCACGGTTTCTGGAAGCCACATTGTAGTAAAAGGGACACCTGGGTCGTTCGTATTCATTAAGGTTGTATTTCAATCGAAAACCGTTCATATTAGACAGTAAGTCCATATAGTCCCTCCCTGTTTCAGTCTGTTTTCTACCATTTGGTGCCTAATGAATACCTCCTGGTTGTGGGAGCTCTGGAGTTGGGAAGGTCATGGCTTGTTCTATGTGATGTCCTTCTGTCTCGGTGTCCGGTGAATGTTTCTGATGACGCACTTCACCATCCACTCAATGCCTTCGTTAACCCCCTGCCTAAGAGAGAATTAATGCATTCATTAACCCCATCTGAGAAATAATTCATTATCAGCAAAGAGTACAGCTGTTCTTTGAGCAATGATGATATACATTTAATTTGTGCACAGAGAGACAGAGAGAGACAGAAACCGATTACATATAATCTGATTATTTTAAAAAACGAATTAATCAGTTACGTTACCAGCAAAAATATTGTAATCAGATTACAGATATGAAAAACTAGATGATTACGGTACTTCTTGGAGTACTTTTAAAATCTGAAAGGATGTTTGCGGGGATGCTTTTTGTCTTCTTCTTAATGCCTCTTAAGGGGAAAGTAATACGTAACTCAAAGTAATACAATGATGTTACGGAGTTTGGGTAATCCAAAATTACATTACAATTTTGGACTTGTAACTAACGGATTACATTCAGAAAGTAACTTAACCGCCCCTACGGACACACACCTAATGGAGTTCTCAAATCAGACCCGATATACAACAGAGTAATGCGGACTCTGTTCTTACCCGGTTAGGGCTGTGCAAGGCTGCACCAGGCAATCTCTTTTCCCAATCTTTGGAGCGCAGTCGCTAAAAGCGGTTTTGATGTCTGGCACAGACATGCAGTTCTAGGGAAGAAACACAAAGACATAAGCCTAAATGAATACAATCCTAGAGGATCTTCTAAGAGAGAGAATTCACCTATCTGTACCCTAATCACATGGATTTAGATTAAGATCACTTTATTGGTCAAATAAACACACAGTCCAGCTGAAATATGACTTCCACTTCTAACCCAACCCCTCTGAAAGACACACAGTCCAGCTGAAATAGGATTTCCACTTTTAACCCAACCCCTCTGAAAGACAAGCATACATACACATACAGGTTTTTGGAGAGGTGCGGGGGGCTGCCATACTGGGCGCCTGGGGAGCTGTTGTAGTGGGGGGTTAAGTGCCATGCTCAAGGGCACAACAGCAGGCAAATGGCATCTAGGATTTGATACCAGCAACCCTCTGGTTGCCGGCTCACTTCCCCACAGATTTTTCCTGTCAGACCCGGGATTCAAACTGTTAACCCACCTGTTGCTGGCTTGCGTCTAACTACCAGGCTGAATTTCAAAGAGTTAAAAAATGATGCATTATGCTGAGCTTGGCAACGTATAGTATGTTAAACACTGTTTTTGTCATCTACCAAGGTGTGCATGATGGATGGAGGACACCTTTGTTGTGATCATAGGAGCAAAACAATTTCTTCAACAGGCCTCGTCATATTTTGTTTATACAAGACGTGGTCAGTTTAGACAGGGCTACTTGTGATTTCAAAAACAACCAGACAGGACTGTATACCTCCACATCCTGCTTGTTGGCGAGCACCAGGAGAGGCACACCTTCCAAAACCTCACTGCTGATCATTTTCTCTGGAAAAGGAAAACAGAACTGTCATTCTAAGCTAAGGTTCAATTCTCTACCCTTCTCTTATGAGTGGATCTGCTAACAGCCTCTCAAGAGTTTCTGCTTTGTACTGAAAGTGCTCTATCTTGAAAAGGTCATTGCATTAGGATTGTATTAACAGTAAACTAAAAAACAAAATACTAAAAGACAGTTTGAGTGAACTATCCCTTTAAAGTCACTTGATTGGTGTAAGCAGTGCCTAAGGACCACCATATTCTCACACCAGTCCATTCCTTTGACAGCTATGATACGGAGTGAACAAGTGTACACTTCAGGAAGTGAATCGGACTGTAGCCCATGACAAAGATAAGTCCATAAGCCTTGTTGACATTCTTCACCAAATGCCTTGGACAACCTAGTGAAAAACTCACCAAAGGCCTCTTTTGATTCTGATAGGCGCTCCTCATCGGTGGAGTCTATCACATAGATCACTCCGTGGGACTCAGCATAGTACTGTGAATTCAAAGTTAACAAAGCCATGTTTCAGCAATCAACCTCAAATCATTGTACTCTGTTGACAGATAATGCGGCATATTACATCATGCTAGATATCATTTATTTTGAGTGTGTGTAATTTGATATCGGTGTTCACTTTGTCCCACAGCGACTGAAGCTCCTCTTGACCACCAAGGTCCCAGAACATTAGGCGAGCCTTGCCCACATCGATTGTGCCGACTTGTGAGGAGAGAGAGCAGAACATATTACAATGGCATGGACTCCTGGAAAGCAATGTGCTACAATTGAATGCAACACAACAATGTCGGTCTTGCTGGTTGGCTACTTACTGTTTAGTCCAACTGTAGTGGTGATTTTGGACAAATTCATTCCCTTGTAGTTCTTACTGAACTTGGTCTTAGTCTGTTCCAGAAATGTCTGTGTGTGTAGGAAAGACATGCCTAATCAAACAAGCAGCAGCACTTTCTCCAACAGAGAAACAAGAAACAGTAATATCAACTTGCTCTTCTAACTAAAAGACTAACCGTTTTTCCTGCATTGTCCAGTCCTAGGATCAAGATGCAGTATTCGTCCTTCTGGAACACGTATTTGTACAGACCAGATAATAAGGTGTACATTTTAGGATTGTAAACAAACACTAGCTGATGCGAAAGGCGAACACCAACTCACATCGTGGAAAGATCCAGCTGTGAGGCTAGCCAGAGTTAACAAGTCGAATTAGCTAACTGTTACCTGACTAGCTGTTTAGCTAGCTAACGTTACCTGTGGTTTGAGGCAAGTTAGCTAACGTTACTAGTTCGTAATCGATACTAGCTAGCTGACCTGACACCAAACACTAAAGTAAAATATAACTAATGCGCCAATCAAGGCACAAATAGTTGGCTAACTACAGTAGCTTGCTAATGCTAACTTTTATAGCTGTATATCTCAAGACGTTAATGCCGCTGACGAGTATAAACATATATTTGCTAGCGGACAATTTCAGCAACTCACGAATCGCATAAGGAGATCATGGGCACGCTAGCTGTCTCCACAACATGACATCATGCTATATCTACTTTGACAGAGGTATCGTATTTTATCTCGTCTCATTTTAGTAAACACGGTGGCCACCTGAATTTATGAAGTCACAAAGCAATGCATTGTGGGACTTGTTGTCTTGTGGCAAATTAAATAGCAACTGAACACTATTGCCCATAATAGGTGTGGCTTTAGGACGTACGCAGCAAAAAGTTACACGTTTGTAGTTTTTACCACATATATTCCTCTTTTCTTTTTTGGGGAATGCTAAAGTATCACATTATGAGTCATAATACCCATAAAACTTAGCAGTCAAACAAGAAAATTCATTTTTCCAGTAGCGGATTTTAGAAACACTTAAAATAAGGGCTGTGTTTCATGTAGGCCTACCCTGGTCAATATTGACCAATAAGACCTGTATTGACCCCGAAAAATGAAATGCTAATTAGCTGCTAATGTGGCTATCATAAACAACTACCAATTTTTATTTAACCTTTATTTAACTAGGCAAGTCAGTTAAGAACAAATTATTATTTACATTGACTGCCTACCCCGGCCAAACCCTAACCCGGACGACGCTGGGTCAATTGTGCGCCGCCTTATGGGACTCCCAATCACAGCCGGTTGTGATACAGCCTGGAATCAAACCAGGGTCTGTAGTGACGCCTCTAGCACTGAGATGCAGTGCCTTAGACTTCTGCACCACTCAGGAGCCCCCAAATGCCATAATAATCTGGACAAGACTGCCGAATCGAGGCAAGAATCTGGATTAACTATCTAATGTTAGCTAATTTTAGTAATAAATAAATTAGCTACATTTAAATTTAAATGGACAATTCTGTGAAATGTCTTGTGCAAGGTTTAAATTGACATTGATACCTGTTAACAAAGGTGTCAGCTGGAGAGAACGTGCAGGAGCTTGCAGGGATTTGTAGTCTTGCATGATATCTACTTTGATGCTAATTAGCATTTTCGAATCTGAAAGTAAATAGAGCCGAATATGTTAATAAGTCACATTTTCCAAGAGATTTACATGGTTATCAAAACGTCACGCCAGGGTAAGCCTACACGAAACGCAACCCTTATTTTAAGTGTTTCTCAAATTTTCTATGGGAAAAGTGGATGGTGGAAAAATGATTTCCCTGTTTGATCGCTAGGTTTTATGACTATTGTCAAAGCTGAAATACCACCTCTGCAGGATTAACAATTATACTCGCCCCTGCCTACTCAATAGCAGGTCAGTTATCAATCCTCATTAATACCTACAGATCTGATAGATGCCACTCTGCCTTACCACTGAGCTAGTATACACCTAGGGACAGTTCGTCAAACTCAACAGCAAGGGCCTTACAGTAAAGTGGGCTATCTCCGGAGTCGAGTGCCAACGCTCCCTCACCCCGAACCTATAAACTCGGCGCCTTCTCAGGATCGTCCTGGCCAGAGCTTCCGCTTCAGCACACTATGAGCGGGTCACCCTCCTCTGGGTTGGCTTAAGCCCAGAGACACCACTCCTTACGACTCCTACCAATGCACTCAGTACCTATAGTTGGGTCTCAGGTTAGGTTCCTTTATACCAGCCACTCGGGCCCCCGACAGACTAATTAACCAGACGCAAAAATTTCAAAAACCTAGAGTAATATTTCAAAAACCTAGAGTAAATCGACATGCACAGGGTGACAGAAAAATAAAGCAGGTTTATTCAAAATTACAGAAACAATAAAAACTCCAAGTTCAATCAATCAATCAATCAATCAATCACAAATCAATATTACCAATCAATGATAGGCAAACATCAACAGTAAATTAAATTGATAGACCCCTTCAGTGCCCTTAACTAAACCCTTATCGGGGTGTGCCAATAAAATATTTTTGTCTATTATAATTTTATGAGAAGCACAATATTTAATAACAAGAAAAAACGTCAACTACCTTCTACAACTGTATAAACAGTCACTTAGATGGCATCTAAAAACTCAGCCAAGCTACTTCAGCACACTTCTATCAATGAGGTGATATTAAGGATTCCTCCTAGAATTTTACTTTAACTGAGTACAATAACAAAAATATACACTACCATTCAAAAGTTTGGGGTCACTTAGAAAAGTCCTTGAAAGAAAAGCACATTTTTTTGTCCATTAAAATAACATCAAAGTGATGAGAAATACAGTGTAGATTTTTAATGGAATATCTACATAGGCGTACAGAGGCCCATTATCAGCAACCATCACTCCTATGTTCCAATGCCATGTTGTGTTAGCTAATCCAAGTTTATAATTTTAAAAGGCTAGTGGATCATTAGAAAACCCTTTGCAATTATGTTAGCACAGCTAAAAACTGTTGTGCTGTTTAAAGAAGTAATAAAACTGGCCTTCTTTAGACTAGTTGAGTGTCTGGAGCATCAGCATTTGTGGGTTAGAGTACAGGCTCAAAATGGCCCACTTTTCCCATTGAAAAAGTATTCAGACCCTTTACTCAGTATTTTGTTGAAGCAACTATGGCAGTGATTACAGCCTCAAATCTTCTTGGGTATGACATTACAAGCTTGGCACACCTGTATCTGTGGAGTTTCTCCCATTCTTCTCTGCAGATCCTCTCAAGCTCTGTCAGGTTGGATGCGGAGCATTGCTGCACAGCTATTTTCAGGTCTCTCCAGAGATGTTTGATTAGGTTCAAGTCCGGGCTCTGGCTGGGCCACTCAAGGACATTCAAAGAATTGGCTATGTGCTTAGGGTCGTTGTCCTGTTGGAAGGTGAACCTTCACCCCAGTCTGAGGTCCTGAGAACTCTGGAGCAGGTTTTCATCAAGGATCTCTCTGTACTTTGCTCCGTTCATCTTTCCCTCGATCTTGATTAGTCTCCCAGTCCCTGCTGCTGAAAAACATCCCCACAACATAATTCTGTTACCACCATGCTTCACCGTAGGGATGGTGCCAGGTTTCCTCCAGATGTGACGCTTGGCATTCAGGCCAAAGAGTTCAATCTTGGTTTCATCAGACCAGAGAATCTTGTTTCTCATGGTCTGAGAGTCTTGAGGTGCCTTTTGGCAAACTCCAAGCGGGCTGTCATGTGCCTTTTACTGAGGAGTGGCTTCCGTCTGGCCGCTCTATCATAAAGGCCTGATTGGTGGAGTGCTGCAAAGATGGTTTTCCTTCTGGAAGCTTTTTCTATCTCCACAGAGGAACTCTAGAGCTCTGGCAGAGTGACCATCAGGTTCTTGGTCACCTCCTTGACCAAGGTCCTTCTCCCCCAATTGCTCAGTTTGGCCGGGCGGCCAGCTCTAGGAAAAGTCTTGGTGGTCCAAACTTCTTCCATTTAGGAATGATGGAGACCACTGTGTTCTTGGGGATGCTGCAGAAATGTTTTGGCACCCTTCCCCAGATCTGTGACTCGACACAATCCTGTCTCTGAGCTCTACGGACAATTCCTTTGATCCAATGGCTTGGTTTTTGCTCTGACATGCACTGTCAAGCGTGGGACCGTATATAGACAAGTGTGTGCCTTTCCAAATCATGTCCAATCAATTGAATTTACCAGAGGTAGACTCCAATCAAGCTGTAGAAACATCTCAAGGATGATCAATGGAAACAGGATGCACCTGAGCTCAATTTCGAGTCTCATAGCAAAGTGCCTGAATACTTATGTAAATAAGTTATTTATGGGGTATCATTATGGGATATTGTGTGTAGATTTCTGAGGAATTGTTTGTATTTAATCCATTTTAGAATAAGACTGTAATGTAACAAAATGTGGAAAAATCTAAATTTATTTCATTCTTTAAAAGCTACAGAAAAATTATTCTTCCAGCATTTGACAGGTTCTTCTAGCAAGCTCAAAGAGTTTTACCTCTCCCAAAAAATCATGGCTCTTTTAAACGCTCCATTTCTCTTTCTGCTAACTCATTGTGTCTAACACCTGCTCCGATGACACATTCAGTGGTTAACACCTTATGCAGCCATCGCTCAGAATGTGCTTTCTCAGCACCCACCTTTCCTCGCCTAGGCAGGATGTTTGCTTTCACAGGATGTCTGCCTTGACAGGATGCCTCCTTCTGGCCGTTCTGACTTTCTGGAATTCATTCATTTTTAAACATACATATAAAAAAATAAACATTCCCTACTTCACTCCAATATAATCTCACTCTATGCTCAAACATTTTTGTGTGTTATTTCTTACATTATTAGCCCAGAATTGTTTTTGTGTTATTAAATACAGCCGGAAATAACTTTTAGATATCAGAGCGGTGGTAAATCACCAGCATTACGATCAGGAATACGACTTTCCTGAATTGGATCCTTTGTTCGTACCCCCCAGGGCAGTTTAATTTAACCCAGAGGCTGCTCCGATACGCTGCCGGCGGAGAAGAGGTATTCGGAGTGGACTTCTAGTCCGACTCAGGAGACGTGCACACCATCCACCGCTTCCGAGAATATTATTCGCTAATGTTCAGTCTCTGGACAATAAAGTAGACAAGCTCAGGGTGAGTATCTCCTTCCAGAGAGACATCAGGGACAGTAACATACTCTGTTTCACGGAATCATGGCTCTCTACGGATATACCTTCCCTGTCATTACAGCCAGCTGGGTTCTCAGTACATTGCACAGACAGGAATAAAGAACTCTCCAGGAAGAAGAAAGGCGGGGGTGTATGTTTCATGATTAACTACTCATGGTGTGATTGTGGTAACGTACAGACACTGAAGTCCTTTTGTTCACCCAACCTAGAGTACCTCACAATCAAATTGTGGGGCGGCAGGGTAGCCTAGTGGTTAGAGCGTTGGACTAGTAACCGAAAGGTTGCAAGATCAAATCCCTGAGCTGACAAGGTAAAAAGCTGTCGTTCTGCCCCTGAACAAGGCATTTAACCCACTGTTCCTAGGCCGTCATTGAAAATAAACATTTGTTCTTAACTGACTTGCCTAGTTAAATAAAATTAAAAATTAAATGCCGACCGTATTACCTCCCAAGAGAATTCTCTTCGGTTATAGTCACAGCCGTGTATATTCCCCCTCAAGCCGATACCAGGACGGCCATCAAGGAACTACACTGGACTTTGTGCAAACTGGAAACCAAATATGCTGAGGCCACATTTATTGTAACTGGGGATTTTAACAAAGCAAATTTGAGGAAAACGCAACCAAAGTTCTATCAACACATTGACTGTAGTTCTCGTGCTGCTAAAATACTCGACCACCTCTACTCCAACTTCCGCAATGCCTACAAGGCCCTCCCCCCTCCCTTCTACAAATCAGATCATGACTCCATTTTGCTCATCCCTTCCTATAGGCAGAAACTCAAACAGGAAGTACCCGTGCTAAGGTATTTTCAAAGCTGGTCTGACCAATCGGAATCCATGCTTCAAGATTGTTTTGATCACGCGGACTGGGAAATGTTCCAGGTAGCCTCTAGGAATAACATTGATGTGTACACGGACACGGTGACTGAGTTCATAAGGAAGTGTATAACGGATGTTGTTCCCACTGTGACTATTAAAACCTCCCCAAATCAGAAACCGTGGATAGATAGCAGCATTCACACAAAATTGAAAGCGCGACCCACTGCATTTAACCATGGCTAGGTGACTGGGAATATGGTTGAATACAAACAGTGTAGTTATTCCCTCCGTAAGACGTCAGTACAAAGACAAAGTGGAGTCGCAATTCAACGGCTCGTTGAACGTATATGGCAGGGTCTACAGACAATCACAGATTACAAAGGGAAAACCAGCCACGTTGCGGACACCGACGTCTTGCTCCCGGACAAGCTAAACACCTTCTTCGCCCGCTTTGAGGATAACACAGTACCACCAACGCGGCCCGCTCCCAAGGACTGTCGGCTCTCGTTCTCCGTGGTCGACGTGAGTAAGACATTTAAACGTGTTAACCCTCGCAAGGCTGCCGGCCCAAACGCCATCCCTAGCCTCGTCCTCAGAGTATGCGCAGACCAGCTGGCTGGAGTGTTTATGTACATATTCAATCTCTCCCTATTCCAGTCTGCTGCTCCACTTGCTTCAAGATGTCCACCATTGTTCCTGTACCAAAGAAAGAAAACGTAACTGAACTAAATGACTTACGCCCCGTAGCACTCACTTCTGTCATCATGAAGTGTTTTGAGAGGCTAGTTAAGGATCATATCACTTCTGCCTTACCTGACACCCTAGACCCACTTCAATTTGCATACCGCCCAAAGAAATCCACGGGCAATGCAATCGCCATCGCACTGCATACTGCCCTATCCCATCTGGACAAGAGGAATACCTATGTAAGAATGCTGTTCATTGACTATAGCTCAGCCTTCAACACCATAGTACCCTCCAAGCTCATCATTATGTGCAACTGGGTCCTGGACTTCCTGACGGGCCGCCCCAGGTGGTGAAGTTAGTAAACAACACCTCCACTTCACTGACCCTCAACACAGAGGCCCCACAAAGGTGTGTGCTCAGCCCCCTCCTGTACTCCCTGTTCACCCATGACTGCTTGGCCACGCATGCCTCCAACTCAATCATCAAGTTTGCATACGACACAACAGTTGTAGGGCTGATTACCAAGAATGGCGAGACAACCTACAGGGAGGAGGTGAGGGCCGTGGCAGAGTGGTGCCAGGAAAATAACCTCTCCCTCAACAAAACGAAGCAGCAGATCGTGGACTTTAGGAAACAGCAGAGAGAGCATGCCCCTATCCACATCGACAGGACAGCAGTGGAGAAGGTGAAAAGCTTCAAGATCCTCGGCGTACACATCACTGACGATCTGAAATGGTCCACCCACACAGACAGTGTGGTGAAGAAGGCGCAACAGCGTCTCTTCAACCTTAGGAGGCTGACGAAATTCGACATGGTCCCTAAGACCCTCACAAACTTTTCCAGATGCACAATTGAGAGCATCCTGTTGGGCTGTATCACCGCCTGGTACGGCAACTGCACTACCTACAACTGCAGGGCTCTCCAGAAGGTGGTGCGGTCTGCCCAACGCATCACCGGGGGCACACTGTCTGCCCTCCAGGACACCTACAGCAACCGATGTCACAGGAAGGCCAAAAAGATCAAGGACATCAACCACCCGATCCATGGCCTGTTCACCCCGCTACCATCCAGAAGGCGATGTCAGTACAGGTGCATCAAAACTGAGACCTAGAGACTGAGAAACAGCTTCCATCTCAAGGCCATCAGACTGTTAAATAGCCATCACTAGCAGGCTACCACACGGTTACTCAACCCTGCACGTTAGAGGCTGCTGCCCTATATACATAGACAGGGAATCACTGGTCACTTTAATAATCGAACACTAGTCACTTTAGTAAACCAGTATGTAAACATTATTAATTTCATATGTATATACTGTGGCGTACAGCAGGTCAGCCACCAGGGGGAGACTCGTCGAGGCCTGGTGACAGACGGAGTATACATCACGAGGCAATGGTTTCATCTGCTGGACGTGCCAGGTCTCGACGGGCTCTCTGGCCAGGACTAATTGGGGCTGATTGGGATAAATCATCAAGGGATGATTGCTCACCAGCTGTGCAAGTCCCATAAAGCTGCCAGAAGGGCAGCACACAGGGAGGAGTGGGGGAAGAAAGGACTCCCGTATAGTTGGGGACGGTTGCAGAGGTAACAGGAGAGAGTTCAGTTCTTGTGCCCGACAGGATACAGCAAGACCCGGAGCCCAGAAGACGGTATCCCGGAGAGGGTCTCATGGGGGAGACCTATCTTTTTCTTTTTGATTTATTATTTAAATAAACACCCTTGAACCGAGCTAATCCTACTCTGTCCGTGTCTGATCTGTGTAAACGTCTTGACCAAACCCCCTGGTCTGCCACAATACTGTATTCTATTCTACTGTATTTTAGTTAATGCCACTCTGACATTGCATATTTATATTATATTTCTTAACTCCATTCTTTTACTTTAGATTTGTGTGAATTGTTACTGCACTGTTGGAGATAGGAACACAAGCATTTCGCTGTACTCGCAATAACATCTGCTAAATATGTGTATGTTTGATTTGATTACTCCCATTACCTCTTAAACATCCAACAACATAAGCATTTCATCATTACCACATTTCAACATTATAACCTTCCATTATCAACCTCCTCCTAAGTCCTTGTTCCTCTAAGCTTAACAAACATAGTCTATGTGCATTCTACCTTTTTATATGTATATATATATATATATATATATATATATATATACAGTATATATATATTTGTATTTCACCTTTATTTAACCAGGTAGGCTAGTTGAGAACAAGTGCAACCAAAACAACCCAGAGTTATACATGGAATAAATAAACATGCAGTCAATAATACAATAGAAAAGGTCTATATACAGTGTATACTTAAAGCAAACAACATTATCACGTTGTTAACCATTTTACTGCATTACTTCAATCATCCACTAATATCTCCCTGGGTACATTTCAAATGCTTTCACCCTTCAACTTTTAACATCATTTAACCTTGAATTATACTGCTCTTGTCAGTATCAAAGAATGACGGCCAATGTTCTGTGGTCAGAGGCAATAGCACAATCACCTGCTGCTTTTTACTGTTCAACAGCACGGTCTGTTTGGTCCTTTATTTGTTGTTTATTCTGGTCTCTAGGGTGTTCATTTCTTTTTGCTTACACACTGGGCACATTGGCCTGACATGTTGGAATTGTTGTTTGAGCCTCACCACCTCTTCCCCCTCAAGAACGTCTGGACATCCACAATGAACACACACATCTGGGAATGACACTGTGATTGCTGACTAATACTGCATCTCCACTTGCGTTCCACAGATTAGCCCCTTGAAAGCAACTATCTGCTCGTGATATGGATTGTCTTCCTGGAAAAGCTCTAAACCACATGTAACAATGATCTCATCCCGAATGCGTTGGGACTGCTTTCTGTACTTCTTTAAACAGCTTGATTTGGCATACAAGCACCTTGGTTTCTCACATTCAACAGAGTTGATGGTAGCTTTCACCTTTGCACTGATCATGGCAGCACTCCTTTTTACATGTTCTATATTTCTTGTCAGAGAAGGCCTATCCTTGTCAGTGGTGTCCAAGCTGTACAGATCATCAAATGTCTGGTACTCACGTCTGTCAATGTTTGATCAGGCACAAACCTTAATTTCTGAAATTGTTCTTCTGGCAAGCATGAAGGATACATTAAGCAGTACCAGCATGGATCTTCTCCCTCGCATTTATTGATCTGTACCATGTATTGTGACATTTTGAAATGTCTGTCCTGGAATTGCTTGTACTGTTCCTTGTCAAGGCCTTTTCTGCTGAGGTCATGCATCATGTCAACTTTTGTATCAATGATGTTGAATTGTTGTGAAATATTGGCAATTTCTTCCTGTGTTGTGGGCTGATGTACTCCTACGTGTGTTCGTTTCCAGGTGCTCAAACCGGCCAATCACAAGAGCTGCAACAGGATGCATTCTCTTTTCAAAAGCCTCTTTCAGGTCTGGTTGTTTGGTGGCTGTTTCACGTAGGCGTGTCATTGTTCTACACTTCCTCACACGCTTCTCATTTGATTCTTCCATATTCTAACTAGCCAGGGCTGTTCCCTGAAACCCCAAGTTTAGAAGGGAATTAACTCTCTTGGCAGAGTTGGCTCAGCTGTCACCTGGTGCTGTTCTACAGGCGATAAGCATGTCAAGATCCATTTGAACAAACAGGAGTGTGTGGAATGCTTGAACAGAGGCATAAGTTGTTCTGTGGTCTGGCCCACCATCAGATTGGATGATCAAGATGGACTTGTTGAGAGACACATCTTCACTGTAGTTCTCTCCTCTGAGGATGCTGAGATTTTCAACTGTGTGTCGAAGGGGGCTGGATGGCTGGAAAACCTTGTCCTTGACAGTGACATGAATGTTCCCATCATAGAATGAACTAGATGGAGATTCTGGGATCAACATGATAGATGGTACAAGTCTACTGATGTGGTAACCATGGTCGGCAGCTGCTAGAACTGGCCCACTCACAGGAGCAATGCTTGGGTGTAAACTGCAGTCGTATCCACTCTATTGATGGGATTTTAGTTTCTTGTGGAAGCTGCTTTTCCACTGCGTCAAGCAAATCCTCAACTGATATAGCAAAAAAGGTAAGTACAAGTACTCCCCATGTCTGCGAACGTTGACCTGAGCTGTGAATTGGTTAAAATACTTCTGTACTTCATCCCAAAGGGTCTGGAATGAGGATTGTGGTTTGCCATTCAGCTTCCTTAAATCCATGATCATGTCTGGGTCATCACCATCAAGGAGGAACAAGGATACTCTCTCATCAAGTAGGCCCTGCTCATCCTTGTTTGCTGAACTATTGTCATCTGTCAGAAACTGATACATTTCTCCCAGGAAGTAGCTGTTCACTTTGGCAGCATGTGTGTATTCGTTCAGGAATGCTTGTTGTAATTGCTCTAGTGTGGTATGTTGGTATTTATTTTCTCAGTGTGGAGATGACAGAAGCTTGCCTGGTCTCATGAATGCCATTGCTATGTGAGGATACGTTCCATATGAATGTCAGCGTGCCTAGGTAGTTACCACAGGCATACTTGTACAAAGTGAAAGTCAATGGAAGTTTCAAGTTGTCAATCTATTTCCTTCTGTGGAATCTATCTTCAGGAGCAAAGTCCAGTAGAAAGGGGGGGTGGTATTGGGGCACTTTCTCCAAAGCTTGTAACAGAGTGCTGTACTGGAGGCTGACCGGTCCGCATGATGCTCTCACAGTGTAGCATCAGACTCTGGTGTCCGTAGGGGAGTGGGCTGTTGGTGACGTCTTGATTCACCTTCTCCAAGTGGGATGCATCAGCTGCTATGGACTCTGTTAGACGCGGCACATCTTCTCTGAGATCTAATGTGAACAAGGAATACAGGCCATTTTAGTTGAGAGGTTTAAAAACTTACACTTACTTTTGAAAATAAATGTTTTACTTTTCCTGAATAAATGGTGACATTTTACAATATCAGATACAGTATGTTTGACAGTAGTGTGTGTGCCACAAACGTAATTGATAATTGAAAAATGACACAATACATTCATTAAAATACCTGTGAAGTGATTCCGGTGTGCCCTGGGCTGGGATATTGAGATAGAGAGCTGACTGCAATGATCCCGAAGCTGATCTTTACTTCGTTTTGGTGCCTTGTGTCGTGTTTCCTGGTATCTGTTGTAGGATTCAAGGCCTTGTGGTAATTGCAGGAATCTGTCTGGTATGGCTAAGCTTCTCTCTTTGAACTTCTCTAGATAGGGGTCCATATACCAGAGTGCTTTTGATAATCGGGTAACGAATGTCCAGGCTATATGGACATGAAAAATAGGAGAAATATTACATTTCAACCTGATTATCAGATTATTATTAATACACACATTAACATGAATAAACATTATTCACATAGAATATTGCATTCTATTATACATCCTATCATATAAAAAAATTATTGGGAAAAAAAGTAATGTATGAATGTATTATCAGTTCATTAATCTACTTAATTGTATAGCCTAACAAGGCTTTAACAAATTAAGACAATGTCAATATAAAGGCCTATCATAGACTACCCTTTCTAGGAAAAATATGCCATTGGTAATAAATGGCAATCATTTGAATTAGGTCAAATGAATGTAACACTGGGAAAAGTGCAATCCAATCTCATCATTTAATGTGATGTATAGGGTAATGGAGTAGACTATTTAAAAATATATATATTTCAAGAATGATTGACAATAAATAATTGTAATTAAATTATAATGTTGATATATAATGAGTTCATTACCTGAATGCATATCGATAGCCTACAAATATGACTAGGCCTCTCAGACTAGGCCTTGTAGAAAGAGGGTCAATCAAGTTAGGTCTGGCAAATTAATGTAGAATTGGAAAAAAATACATACATCCAGCCATAGAGTATAGCCTATCATCATCAAAATAAAAAATGTTGTTTTTGACATGCACAATTAGAAGCATCAATCAATATAGAGCAAGCTCGACTAAATTCGAGCCCAGCAACTTTGCTCATCGCATCCTCCTTCGATTGTCTCGTCTGGCTGCCACGAGAAGCCCCCACCTTGGAGACAGTCGATCATGTCATTGTGGAGCTGCAGATCTGCAAAAATTAATGCCAATGGCGATGTACTTTGCAGGACATGCTAGCTGTTCTTGGCGGCGCACCATCACTTCAAATGCATTCCATCTTGGTGTTATCGGTTGGCCTAGACTACTGGTAGTACTGGTAAAATTTAAATTATGAATCGCAAATCACCATACAGCTGACACACTTCGATTTCATCAATCATTTTGACTTCAATTTGGTTGTCAAAAATACTATCAGTCTTAGCTGATGAATGCCCTAATCTCTGGACAGTGAATTGGTTCAATGACATTGTTGTTTCGTCTCTTAATCACTTTTAATTGATCTGAAAATTATGCATTAACCATGAATTTAACCGACTGTTTGTTTATAATTCAACTTTGCCCGGCCTTATTATCTATTTCACTTGCTTTGGCAATGTAAATTGAGAGAGAGAGAGAGAGAGAGAGAGAGAGAGAGAGAGAGAGAGAGAGAGAGAGAGAGAGAGAGAGAGAGAGGGAGAGAGAGAGAGAGAATAAATGCAGATTGGCGCTTGTAAGGACGGACTGTTGATAAGTACAGTCATTATCAACCTGACAATAACTGAAACTAATCCAGTCAGACTCGGGAGGTCTTGGGTGTAATAAGCAGGAAGCAAATCGCACATCATAACCATCAAACGAACAGAGGGTAAGCAGAACAGACCAGATGATATCACTATACATTTCCAGTTGGTTAGTTATTGTTTTCTTTAAAGGGAAAATGTTTGGTTTTATATTACAGGATTCATTATGACCTAGGCAACGAAGTTGTGGGCACATACTGTTGTGGCGGGTTGGACTGGAATGTGCTTTGGGGATTACTTATTGGCCCAGTAATGCATTTCATTGTTCTCCACATGATATAGTAATACCTCTACTCTGATGTAAAGTATTAGTACTCCAGACGTCATGGCTTAGGAATTGTTAAACTGTTTACTGTGATGCATTTGGCTACTCACCACTGTGGCTAATGATTGACAGAAGTTTTACAGTAACCAAGTTATTTATCAGGAAGAGACATATAAACCTCAACGTATCCAGACAGATTGGTATTTGCGCAATGAGACTGATCAGAAAACATTTATTTATTTTTAGAATAAACAATTGTACAGATAATAAAGGACAAATCAAATAGAGAATAACACATGAAAGCTTTTTTTATACAACACTTGTTTTCAGTGTGGGTCTCAGGCTTTCAAGCTGCCCACTTGGCAAAACTAGAAATATTGGTATGGCTGCATAGCAATCGTCAACATGACGTTAATAGCATGTGGGTAGACTGTGCACATACCTCTCTTTCGGCCAGGCCAGTCGAAGTGTTCTTTTATCACGTGTCCATGTTATGTAAGATATCCGTAGATAACACATACCTAGAGTATGCAGTTTAAGATAGTGGCCGTGTTCCAGGCCGACTGCATTGCGGATGCCTAGCTGCCAGATCTCACAACGCATGGATTGGTATTTAACATATCAGCTAACCACATCTTATGATATAGCAATCTGATGCCTGAATACGCAGTCAAGGACGTGGCACACAACCATTGGTTAATGCAATGCAACGCCTGAAATGTAGTTTGCCTGGAAGTGACTATTATAAAAACAGTGGTGGAGTTGTGAGATCTGGCAGGCATCTGAAATATAGTCCGCCTGGGATGTGCACAGCACTAATGAGTGTATAAGTGCTGCCCTTTAGAGAAAAACAACATATTTGTTCACCAAACTGATAGAACAAAAGCAAAGGGCACAGCTCCACTGCATCAAAACTATTTTTATTTAGAGTGGGACACCTGTGTTTGTCCCACTGTGTGTAAGAAATAATAAAATAAAGATCTCACTGTTCCGGACCGAAACGTTGCTGCTATGGATTTACTCTGTAAATAGAAAGTGAGTTCTGAAAACAGCAAAATTGCACGCTTTAGTTCTGAAGTGATAATAGGAGCAGCTAGAGAGAAATAAATTGGTTATGAGTATCAGGTTTACAGAGTTTAGTTCTCGTCTGGTGGCCATGCTAACGTGTATGTTTCAGCTTGTCAGCATGACACACTCCCTTATAGACCTCCTGGATGACCTGGGGCATGAGTTGGTTCAGGTTTTTCTGTGACTCAGGAAACTCTGCCCCAATTTCCTCTGTAGGACTTCCCACCCATCCGAAGAGGCCATGTGACAGACATTGTTGAAAAGATGTTGAAGGTCTACCGTGATGAAGGATCCAACTGCATGTGCTGAGTAAAATCCGCTGTAATGGAACACAGGTGGGTTTTTGTCCTCTATGGGTATTGAAGAAGATACATGGGATTTTTACACACGTTTACTCTACCTCCCGACAATACAACACCCTGCGTGTGGACGCCTGTCATGAAAATAAACAATGACTTCCTATTAATGGTTTTGACTTCCTATTAATGACTTCCTATTAACACTCGTTGCTGGCTCAGCAGGCAGTTTCACCACAGCAGAGGGATGGCACAAGCGTTCTTAATTGGTCATTCTTTATGTTTTTTATTTGTTTCAGTTTTTTATGTTGCGTCAACATCCCTCAATAAAGCCTCAACGACATGTGACAGACACATGACACTCACGCACAAAGCTATGTTTTTGTGAAATTTCAGACGTTTTTGGACTGTACAAATGCTTGAACATTAAAAATACTATTTTCCCTAACCTTAAACCTAACCCTAAATCTAACCCTAACCCTAACCTTAATCCCAAAAACCTCAAATTAACCCTAAAGCTTAAAATAGCATTTGAACAAATTCAGGATCTGAAAAATGTCCTGACTTGTTTACATACCTTTTCAGGACATTAGGTCCTGATAATGTAGGAAAACAAGTACACACACACAAACACACTGAATAGCTCTTCTCTCTCTCTCAGCAGTGAGTGGAGCTGGAGGGCAGGTCTGACCAAGCATCAGTCCAGCTGTTCAGTGTGTGAGCAAGGGCTGAGAGACCACGTCTCTTTAAACTGTGGACACAGAGTGTGCAGACAGTGCATCGGCAGCTACAGGGACCAGCCTGCTCCATCAGGAGACCCTGGCTGCCCCCAGTGTGGAAAGAGATCCAGAACACATTCTGAACCGAACCTACTACAACAACATGGTATTAAACACCAAGAAAGTAAGACACCTTTTTGAAAATTATGATTATTTTTCAAATGTATTTGTAAGAAAAGTATCTGTAAAATGTTTATGGCTCAAAATTATTGACCAAGTACATTTGGATCTACGTGCAATTAGAATGTTCACCACCAATTTTCAAGTCACTATGCCAATGTTGTTTTGTTTGATTGTCAATTAACAGAAGACCAGCATGTTGAGGAGCATAGAGTAGCTTCTATCCCAACCTCCATTAGAGCTCAGGATGGAAGCACTATCATCGCCCCATTCATCTACAACTCTACTGTAAGAGACATCATCATCACTGTGCCAAAAACAGGTGAACACTTTATCATTCTCACACAGTTGATGTCTGTATGAACAGATACCGGTTTTAGTGAAACATCTCAGGTCAGATGTTATGTTGCGTTGTGTTGTGCAGACATGGGATAACTATAGTTTTAATAACTATGCTTTGTGGAAAGTAACTATTTTCCCTGGGCAACAAATAGTTACTTTGGAGGTGACTACAACTATTTGAATACAGTATTTGGCAGCCATCAAATACATTTTTTTTTTCAAATACTTGCATATAATCAAATACTTTAAAATATTATTTGGTTTTCTGAGAGGTATTCAAAATACTTTCAGATATGATTAGTTTTTTTGAGACCTGTATTTGAATATTGAAGAAAAAAGTAGCCTTTAGTTGAAACTCTATGTAAACTATATTTGACTACCTTACAGTAAGTATTTGAAAAGTTGGTATTTACAACTATTCTCTGCCCAGGTCAGATGCTAGCTGATGTGTTGTCATACGGTTGATTTACTTACTCCAGGATTCCTTAAATTCATATTCAGAACTGTAGGTTTCCTACAATAATTATAGTTTTTCTTTATTATTTCTAGAAGCCCCACATAGCTGTTCCACACAACAAGGGTAAGGCATCAAACATTGTATTTCTTGTAATTCTATCTACTGCCTATTCTCCATCAAGTGTTACTACTGTTCTATATACTACTAAAGTACGGCCCTATACACTTTATTGTGCACATTCAATTTCCTGACACCTTATATCAATGATGATTGTCCTCTTTAGGAATTGAATGGTGGACTACTTTAACTCAGTCTCTGTCTTTTCTCTCTTTTGTTTCTCCAGTGAGTTGAGCATCAGTTCATTACGCCTGCCCCAGGCGTATCATACAACCTGGTATTTGACAGCACAAAAAACAACACCACAGATTTATGCATTTCCCCCAGATCTAATTCATTCAACTTAGCATAAATATATTTTGATCTGGTGTTAATTCAAAATAGTGATATAAGTTTGAATCTCAGAATCAGTTAGCTGGAGCAATATACTCCACTTGAATTTTTGTTATGAGACTTTGAGTGGCTTCTGAGTGACAGAGTAAACAGCCTTATTCAAAAGAGGGTTACAATAAGAGTAAGGTGCTTTACTTCATAACTTGAACTTCATGTTTTTGTTTACATTTCATTCTAGTGAATGATATTCTCAAGACATACAAAGCCAGTCTGAGGAAGAAGTTTGCATTGGTGTTAGAAGGCACTGCAGTAGATCAAACTCCCCTTAATAGGATTTACACACAGCTCTACATCACACAGGGAGAGTGTGAAGGGGTTAATAAAGAACATGAGGTTCGGCAGATTGAATATACATCCAGGAGAAAAACATCACCAGACACCCCTATCGACTGTAATAACATTTTTAAACAATCACATGGAGAAGAGGAACACATAAGAACTGTGCTGACAAAGGGCATCGCTGGAATCGGAAAAACGGTCTCAGTGAAGAAGTTCATCGTCGACTGGGCAGAAGGACAAGCCAATCAAGATGTAGATTTCATATTTGTGCTTCCTTTCAGAGAGCTGAATCTGATTAAAAAACAATGCAGTCTTCATGGACTTTTAAATGGATTTCACCCTGAACTTTCTGAGATAGAAGATGTAAAGAAGTACACTGATTGTGAAGTTCTGTTCATCTTTGATGGTCTGGATGAAAGCAGACTTCCCTTGGATTTCCAAAACAATGAGACACTGTTTGATATGACACAGATCTCATCAGTAGACGAGTTGCTGACTAACCTCATCAAGGGGACTCTGTTTCCCAAAGCGCTCCTCTGGATAACCTCCAGACCAGCAGCAGCAAATCAGATTCCCCGTGACTTGGTCAGTCGGATTTCAGAAGTACGAGGGTTCACTGACACGCAGAGAGAAGAATACTTTAAGAAGAGATTTGGTGAAGGGAAACTAGCCAACAAAATCATTTCACATGTAAAGACATCAAGGAGCCTCCACATCATGTGCCACATACCAGTCTTCTGTTGGATCACTGCAAAGGTTCTAGAGGATGTGTTTCGTAGACAGAGAAATGAGAGAGGAGAGATCCTTACAACTCTGACTGAGATGTACGCTCGCCTCATGGTCATTCAGATAAACCTGGCAAATGAAAAGTATCAGGGGCAGAATGAGAGGGATAGACAGAAGATCTTGGCATCAAAGAAAATCTTCATTATGAACCTGGCACAATTAGCATTTGAACAGCTGCAAGAGGGCAATATCATATTCGACGAGGAAGACCTGAGAAACTGTGGGATTGATGTTAGTGAAGCCTCAACATACTCTGAGTTTTGCACAGAATTCCTGAAAGAAGAGTGCGGGTTGTATACAAAGGTGTACTGCTTTGTGCACCTGACCTTTCAGGAGTTCCTTGCTGCACTGCATGTCTTTCACTGCTGTGTGAGCAACAACATCAAGGCCCTTGGGTCTTTCCTGGAGAATGCTTCTGCAGCGCTTCCCTTGCATGAGTTGCTGAAGATGATGGTGGACAAAGCCATGAATAGTCTAAATGGACACCTGGACCTATTCCTCCGCTTCCTTGTTGGCATAACACTGGATTCCAATCAGAGACTGTTGCAAGGCCTACTGCCAAAGACAAAGATCAGCTCAGAGACTGTTGAGGAGATTAGAAAATACCTCAAGAATCCTGGTGCACATCATGTGTCACCTGAAAGGTACATCAACCTTTTCCTCTGTTTGACTGAGATGAAGGACAATTCAGTTCAGGAGAACGTTCAGAAGTTTCTTGAGTCTGGAGAAGAACTGTCACCTGCTGACTGCTCAGCACTGGCCTATGTGCTTCTGATGTCAGAGGAGGTGCAGGATGAGTTTGACCTGGTGAAATACAACACATCAGAGGAGGGGCATGACAGACTGGTCCCAGCTGTAAGAAACTGCAGAAAGGCAATGTAAGGCTTCAGTCAAGACTAAACTCACACATACCAGAAAATGATGAAATCTGAATAATTCTAGTCCACATTTTTCATAATATGTATGTATGCTGAGAGACCTAACACCCCTAACCATTTGTGTGTGTTTGCTTTCATTTCACTTATATATTTTTTAAATGTGAACAACAGGTTGCCTGAGATCAAGTTATTATGGACAGATCCTACTCAACAGACACCGAATACAATAGGATTCAACAGTTTGCCATGGCCTGCACAACATCAGACTGAAATTATATGTTCTCTGTTTCTGCAGACTGTCTGGCTATACTCTTTCAAATCAGGTCTGTGACACACTGGCCTCCGTTCTCCAATCTGCATACTCACCTCTGAGAGAGTTGGACCTGAGGAACAGTGAGCTGTTTGATGATGGAGAGTTTATACTTTTTGCTGGACTGGAGGATCCACACTGTAAACTGGAAACACTGAGGTCAGTACATTTGGAGACATCTTTACATCACCAAATCAAATTGTATTTGACACATGCGCCGAATACAACAGGTGTCCACCTTACAGTGAAATACTTACTTACAAGCCCTTAACCAACAATGCTTTAAGAGGTTTTAAGAAAACCAGAAACTGTAACATTGTTGGATAGTTTTGTTAAAGACATAGTTTGGGACTTTATCTACTTCCCCAGAGTCAGATAATCTTGTGAATACCATTTGTATGACTGTACAGTGTAAAGGAAGTTAGAGGCCAATGCTAACTACAGTAGCATTTGCTTGCTCTAAAGCTAGTTACAATTGGGCTAACGCAAGTTAGAAATTGGGCTAACGCAAGTTAGCAACTGGGCTAACGCAAGTTAGCAATTGCGCTAACGCAAGTTGGCAACGTCCATCACACTGAACACAGAGACATAAAAATGGTTTACAAAAGTTCAACTGACTCTTGGGAAGTAGATAAAGGGCATCGTTGCCAAAATCCGAAACTATCCCTTTGAGGTTAATTTTCAGAGCGAGCTCTAATGCATTCTGTTTTCGTTGATCATAATTAGCATTAAGATCATCTTAAGTACACTGGTAGAAAATGGACGAACAATGATCTTAATGCTAAAGATGATCTTTATGTTTTTGGGAAGTTCATCCCAGCCTGTTTCAATGGTATATTCTCACATCTTTATAGACTTACTGGCTGTGGCATCACAGGGGAGTCTTGTGAAATATTGGTCTCTCTTAACTTATCTCTTATTGAGTTGGACCTGAGTTACAACAGACTGAAGGATTATGGAGTGAAGCTGCTTGCTGCTGGATTGTTGAGCCTACACTGTAAACTGGAGAAACTGAGGTCAGTCATTACTTTGTGATTTTCCTCTCATTATGGCTACTTTTTGCCTAGTGTGTTATAATATTATTATTTCTCTCATTTAGGCTGAATCGATGTTGTCTGACAGAAGACTGCTGTGAAGAGCTGGCCTCAGCTCTCAGCTCAACCTCCTCTCACCTGAGAGAGCTGGACCTGAGTCACAATGACCTGCAGGATTCAGGAGTGAAGTTGCTCTCTGCTGGACTAGGGCATCAAAACTGTAGACTAGAGATACTGAGGTCAGTATTTACGAACATACTGTACATTACTATGGCCTGGATTCAATCAGATTGAGCGTTAACCAGCGCTAGCCAGCGTTGGAGGTGTAACTGCAGTATGAGGTGACATATCGGTGAGCAGCTGCTCGTGTGTCACAAACCAGTCCCTTTCTTATTATCCCTACTGTGTTAGATGTTCAAAATGGCGCTAGAAAGTGTAGGCTGTATCGATGTTAGAAATAATGACTCTCCAATGTCAAACCATTGATGTGAGGCTAATGCATGTTTTCATGTTCATTTGGATCGGGGGATTTATGCATATCAGTCTAATATGAGTCAGAGTGTTTGAACTTGTAACGTGGCTGCATGGGATTTGTCGGATTATAGTCGGGTGTGGTTTCGTTGTATCCAATGGCAGTGTCTGTGATCAGGTAACGCAACGAGCTGCTTGTGGATTTGACAGCTCCACCTTTGACACCGCCAAAACAAAGCTATGCGTATGTCAATCTGATGTCATCTAGCCCTAGATCATAAAAACACCGTACTGTCTTTCTTGCTCTAACACTTGTCTTTCCTCACTTGCTCAGATTTCTCTGATAGATGTTTTATTGAAGAAAGTTTGTGCTTACAATGACTGTGATATGTGGTTCTCTTATCTACCCTATTTGAATGCATTGGCTGGATAAGAGTGTCTGCTAAATAACCAACATGTAGATGTAAATGCTTTAACAATAGTGTATCTCTGAAAAGATAGGTTCATATTTCAGCTCTCACCAGCCTCAGTCAAGTTGTAAAACCCAGAATTATTTTTCTCTGCAGGCTGTCATTCTGTAAAGTCACAGAGGAAGGGTGTGCTGTTCTGGCTTCAGCTCTGTGGTCAAACCCCTCCCACCTGAGAGTTGGACCTGAGCTTCAATCACCCAGGAGTCTCAGGCGTGAAGCTTCTCTCTGCTAAACTGGAGGAGGCCCATTGTAATCTCAAGTTAGTGCAGTAAATCTGTGCCAATATTTTCATTTGTATGCATATTTCTCTCCTATTTGAACCACAACATTGAATTCTGACCTTCAGTAATTCCAATGGCAACACTTTACTTGATTCCTTGTCACTCACTCACTCACTCTCTGTTCCTCTGCCACAGTGTGGACCATAATGAAGAGATCTGGATAGAACCACAGCTGCTTAAGAAGTGTATGTATGTTTCTTTGTTTTAACATGTCATCTATTTTGATCAATGTACTAAAATAACACATTCATTATTCCTGTAAATCTAGTGGAGGTAAGACACTTTAGTGATGAGGTAGTTCAGATCCCACCCGTGACTTAAACACACGGACACATTGGGTTGGTCCAGCTTATTTCCCCTCCTCTAACCTCTCTTTTCATCCACAGATGCCTGTGAGCCCACTCTAGACCTAAACACAGTAAGCAGACACCTATCTCTGTCTCAAGGAAACAGACAGGTGACAGGAGTTCGACAGCAGCAGCTGTATCCTGACCACCCCGAGAGATTTGACTGTCCACAGGTGCTGTGTACAGAGGGTCTGAGTGGGCGCCATTACTGGGAGGCAGAGGGGAGTGGGCACTTGACTGTCATAGGAGTGGCATATAAAGGAATCAGCAGAAAAGGAAATGGTCGTGTCTGTAAGCTTGGATCCAATGACAATTCCTGGTGTCTTGCCTGCTCTACGTACCATGACTCTGCCGACTACAATAATGAAACCACTAAAATAACCTCCCCTCCAAAGCTATCTGAGCAAAACAAGAGAGTAGGAGTGTTTTTAGACCATCCTGCTGGAACTGTCTCCTTCTATGAGCTCTCCTCTGACACAATGACCCACCTTTACACTTTTCAGACCACATTCAATGAGCCCCTCTATCCAGCGTTTGGAATCCAGAGTACAAACTCCTCAGTGTCTTTTGGGGTTGCCAGTAATCCTGTAGAGGCTAAGAGGCCATCGGTGGAAGAATTTCAAGAATTGGGTGGTATTTCCTTAATTGGAGGATTTCTTCATAAAGATCTTTTCCATTACAGAAACTGAAGAAGCACAAATGTTTCACTATTGCTAATTTGACACAATGATTGTGGTAGATGTTTCAATCGTAAGGTGACCCTGAAGAAATCACAAAAACATTCACGAGAGGGAAAAAGGTCTGCATTGTGAATTTGAATTTTAGTTTTCTTGCAAGTGAAAAAACAACAGCACTACAGGACAGAGAAAGAGGATAAAAACGTGAAAGTCAACATGTGAAAATGTGTCGATTACAACAAGATTTAAGAGCACGTTAAACCTTACAGCTTTAGGAAAATACCACCTACGGAACATAGTATCTACTGTAGGGCGCAGCTGGATTGAATAGGCGTAAGTTTCAGGTATAAATGACTTAATGCTAGAAGTAGAGGAATATTGTTCAGACATAATTTCCTAATTACAGTATTTACCTTCACCCACTGTTACCGCACGGAGCCACTATCCTCTATGTTCTCTTCTGTTAAAGAATAAGGTTCCTTGTTTGGATATTAAAATATGTCCCATCTAGGCTACTTTAGCTGCGTTTACACAGGCAGCCCAATTCTGATATTTTGACCAATCAGATCATTGCCAATAATTGGACAAATGATTAGAATTGGACTGCCTTTGTAAACTTAGCCTAAGGCTCTGTGTTTTAAACTAGCTTAAATATTGTTCGAAATTATGCTCTAATGCTTTATTAAAGCTGTTCTTAAACATATCATTTTGTAAAACTTGATTTGCTTAGTATTCCTATTGTTTCCCCAGATATCCTGCATAGTATCAGGTAGAGATACAGGTAAATGCCGAAATAAAGGGAACACCAACATACACCAACAGCTTCAATGCACCTTGGCATAGATTCTACTGGAACTCTATTGGAGGGATGAGACACCATTCTTCCACAAGAAATTCCATCATTTGATGTTTTGTTGATGGTGGTGGAAAACACTGTCTCAAGGCCCCGCTCTAGAATCTCCCATAAGTGTTCAATTGGGTTGAGATCTGGTGACTAAAAAAGCCATGGCAATGGTTTAAATAATTGTCATGCTCATCAAACCAGTCAGTGACAACTCATGCCCTGTGGATGGGAGCATTGTCATTCAATGGGGGCATAGCCATGGTAGCCAAAACAATGGCCGGCCCAGCATTTTTATACATTTTTATACATATACATATTTATTTGCTTAATTAACTCAGGAACCACACCTGTATGGAAGCACCTGCTTTCAATATACTTTGTATACCACATTTTCTCAATTGTTTTCATTATTTTGGCAGTTACAGCTATGTTTCCACAATCCCAATATAACTTCTCATTCACCCTCTGAATGGTACACATACGCAATCCATGTCTCAATTATTTCAAGGCTTAAAAATCCTTCTTTAACTTGTCTCCTCCCCTTCATCTACACTGATATAAGTGGATTTAACAGGTGACATCAATAAGGGATCATAGCTTTCACCTGGATTCACCTGGTCAGTCGATGTCATGGAAAGAGCAGCTGTTCTTAATGTTTTGTACACTCAGTACATATTTTTAACCACTAACCTGTCAATAAAAGCTTATGTGGGAAGCTGATCCATCAAGTCAATTGATTAAGGCATAATTCTAATGATGTCATATATAATTTTCAAACATTCAGTCACTTGTTGATATTTTGCTAACAGCAATATGAACTAGAGGAAACAATGGCCTGTGCTTAGTGGTTTTATTTGATTTCATTCTAGGTCATCAGTTTACATTGTGTTACTTTCGTCCCACCATCAATCTCCTGTAACTTCTCCCAGGCTAATAGCCAAGACTAGCTAGAATGATATTTGAAACCTATAGTATCATTTAGTCACTAGATTGGTTAAGAAAATTACATCTGTTTGGAACCTTAAACAACTAAACACAACTCTACAACCAAAAACACTTCCGGGTCTGTTTTTTTTACTTACATCGCTCAAAACGTTTTGTTTATAACTCGGCGAAAACAATATAACTCAGTGCCCATAGAGAATATCAATACTCATTTCATTTGACCAAAAGCAATAACAGCATAGCCACAACGCTAACATGCTGGGCTGTATAGCTAGCATAGAATGCTAAAAACAACACAGAGAGCTAGCAGCTCGTGCTCGGTGTACATTCCGTTATGACTGTGTACGAAGAGAAAATTCTAAACAAACAAAATTCAGACTAAAATGTAAGAATAACATTTACAGGCAACACATTTCACGTATTTTACTGGACATGTAATGATATTGTCACTCTTTTAATGACATAATTAGCTGCTTAAAATGACAGAATTAGCAGAGCAGAAACAACACATACCTTTTCACAAGGTCATCACTAGTTACCACACCAAGTCATAAATCCCACCTATTTCCCCAAAATCTGATTTTTTACCTTAACCTTAACCACACTGCTAATCTTACGCCTAAACATAACCTTAATTAAGACCAAATAACACATTTTTGTTTTTGTGATTTATTACAATTTTGACTTTGTGACTGTGGTAACTAGTGAAAACCTCTCACAGGAGCATAAGGAAAGAGGAAGTAAAATGGGCAATGCAACAAGTTCACAGGAAATGGACCAAACCATTTTACAGTTCAAAGTTCATATTTTCTTATACCAACTCTTATGATCTTAGATGATAGATACATATAGATTTTACTATTACACCAACATAGTCATGGAAACATAATACGGCAATACCACAGTAGATTTCAGTAGATTTATTTCGAAATAGACTAATGCCTAGTGACCTGATTGACCCAGTCCACTCTAAGATCATCCTGCCCAATCAACGGTGCCAGTCAACAGTAGCGTTGCGTGGGTAAAATCACTGGAGAAGCCAAGCAAGAAAAGTTCCAGATTACAACATGTGTTGTGATAATTGCATTATTTGTTCTATAACCTGTTAATTCATACGCCTTGCGACCGTGATGTAAGACCTAAGGCCGAGACAATAAGAAGACACAGAGGTCAGTATTTACGAACATACTGTACATTACTATGGCCTGGATTCAATCAGATTGAGCGTTAACCAGGTCAGTATTTACGAACATACTGGTCAGTATTTAACCAGGTCAGTATTTACGAACATACTGTACATTACTATGGCCTGGATTCAATCAGATTGAGCGTTAACCAGCGCTAGCCAGCGTTGGAGGTGTAACTGCAGTATGAGGTGACATATCGGTGAGCAGCTGCTCGTGTGTCACAAACCAGTCCCTTTCTTATTATCCCTACTGTGTTAGATGTTCAAAATGGCGCTAGAACGTGTAGGCTGTATCGATGTTAGAAATAATGACTCTCCAATGTCAAACCATTGATGTGAGGCTAATGCATGTTTTCATGTTCATTTGGATCGGGGGATTTATGCATATCAGTCTAATATGAGTCAGAGTGTTTGAACTTGTAACGTGGCTGCATGGGATTTGTCGGATTATAGTCGGGTGTGGTTTCGTTGTATCCAATGGCAGTGTCTGTGATCAGGTAACGCAACGAGCTGCTTGTGGATTTGACAGCTCCACCTTTGACACCGCCAAAACAAAGCTATGCGTATGTCAATCTGATGTCATCTAGCCCTAGATCATAAAAACACCGTACTGTCTTTCTTGCTCTAACACTTGTCTTTCCTCACTTGCTCAGATTTCTCTGATAGATGTTTTATTGAAGAAAGTTTGTGCTTACAATGACTGTGATATGTGGTTCTCTTATCTACCCTATTTGAATGCATTGGCTGGATAAGAGTGTCTGCTAAATAACCAACATGTAGATGTAAATGCTTTAACAATAGTGTATCTCTGAAAAGATAGGTTCATATTTCAGCTCTCACCAGCCTCAGTCAAGTTGTAAAACCCAGAATTATTTTTCTCTGCAGGCTGTCATTCTGTAAAGTCACAGAGGAAGGGTGTGCTGTTCTGGCTTCAGCTCTGTGGTCAAACCCCTCCCACCTGAGAGTTGGACCTGAGCTTCAATCACCCAGGAGTCTCAGGCGTGAAGCTTCTCTCTGCTAAACTGGAGGAGGCCCATTGTAATCTCAAGTTAGTGCAGTAAATCTGTGCCAATATTTTCATTTGTATGCATATTTCTCTCCTATTTGAACCACAACATTGAATTCTGACCTTCAGTAATTCCAATGGCAACACTTTACTTGATTCCTTGTCACTCACTCACTCACTCTCTGTTCCTCTGCCACAGTGTGGACCATAATGAAGAGATCTGGATAGAACCACAGCTGCTTAAGAAGTGTATGTATGTTTCTTTGTTTTAACATGTCATCTATTTCGATCAATGTACTAAAATAACACATTCATTATTCCTGTAAATCTAGTGGAGGTAAGACACTTTAGTGATGAGGTAGTTCAGATCCCACCCGTGACTTAAACACACGGACACATTGGGTTGGTCCAGCTTATTTCCCCTCCTCTAACCTCTCTTTTCATCCACAGATGCCTGTGAGCCCACTCTAGACCTAAACACAGTAAGCAGACACCTATCTCTGTCTCAAGGAAACAGACAGGTGACAGGAGTTCGACAGCAGCAGCTGTATCCTGACCACCCCGAGAGATTTGACTGTCCACAGGTGCTGTGTACAGAGGGTCTGAGTGGGCGCCATTACTGGGAGGCAGAGGGGAGTGGGCACTTGACTGTCATAGGAGTGGCATATAAAGGAATCAGCAGAAAAGGAAATGGTCGTGTCTGTAAGCTTGGATCCAATGACAATTCCTGGTGTCTTGCCTGCTCTACGTACCATGACTCTGCCGACTACAATAATGAAACCACTAAAATAACCTCCCCTCCAAAGCTATCTGAGCAAAACAAGAGAGTAGGAGTGTTTTTAGACCATCCTGCTGGAACTGTCTCCTTCTATGAGCTCTCCTCTGACACAATGACCCACCTTTACACTTTTCAGACCACATTCAATGAGCCCCTCTATCCAGCGTTTGGAATCCAGAGTACAAACTCCTCAGTGTCTTTTGGGGTTGCCAGTAATCCTGTAGAGGCTAAGAGGCCATCGGTGGAAGAATTTCAAGAATTGGGTGGTATTTCCTTAATTGGAGGATTTCTTCATAAAGATCTTTTCCATTACAGAAACTGAAGAAGCACAAATGTTTCACTATTGCTAATTTGACACAATGATTGTGGTAGATGTTTCAATCGTAAGGTGACCCTGAAGAAATCACAAAAACATTCACGAGAGGGAAAAAGGTCTGCATTGTGAATTTGAATTTTAGTTTTCTTGCAAGTGAAAAAACAACAGCACTACAGGACAGAGAAAGAGGATAAAAACGTGAAAGTCAACATGTGAAAATGTGTCGATTACAACAAGATTTAAGAGCACGTTAAACCTTACAGCTTTAGGAAAATACCACCTACGGAACATAGTATCTACTGTAGGGCGCAGCTGGATTGAATAGGCGTAAGTTTCAGGTATAAATGACTTAATGCTAGAAGTAGAGGAATATTGTTCAGACATAATTTCCTAATTACAGTATTTACCTTCACCCACTGTTACCGCACGGAGCCACTATCCTCTATGTTCTCTTCTGTTAAAGAATAAGGTTCCTTGTTTGGATATTAAAATATGTCCCATCTAGGCTACTTTAGCTGCGTTTACACAGGCAGCCCAATTCTGATATTTTGACCAATCAGATCATTGCCAATAATTGGACAAATGATTAGAATTGGACTGCCTTTGTAAACTTAGCCTAAGGCTCTGTGTTTTAAACTAGCTTAATTATTGTTTGAAATTATGCTCTAATGCTTTATTAAAGCTGTTCTTAAACATATCATTTTGTAAAACTTGATTTGCTTAGTATTCCTATTGTTTCCCCAGATATCCTGCATAGTATCAGGTAGAGATACAGGTAAATGCCGAAATAAAGGGAACACCAACATACACCAACAGCTTCAATGCACCTTGGCATAGATTCTACTGGAACTCTATTGGAGGGATGAGACACCATTCTTCCACAAGAAATTCCATCATTTGATGTTTTGTTGATGGTGGTGGAAAACACTGTCTCAAGGCCCCGCTCTAGAATCTCCCATAAGTGTTCAATTGGGTTGAGATCTGGTGACTAAAAAAGCCATGGCAATGGTTTAAATAATTGTCATGCTCATCAAACCAGTCAGTGACAACTCATGCCCTGTGGATGGGAGCATTGTCATTCAATGGGGGCATAGCCATGGTAGCCAAAACAATGGCCGGCCCAGCATTTTTATACATTTTTATACATATACATATTTATTTGCTTAATTAACTCAGGAACCACACCTGTATGGAAGCACCTGCTTTCAATATACTTTGTATACCACATTTTCTCAATTGTTTTCATTATTTTGGCAGTTACAGCTATGTTTCCACAATCCCAATATAACTTCTCAGTCCTTCACATTATAGACCTTTGGCTCCTTCTGCTGGCTTCTGGAAAATAAAGCATTGCCAAAACAATTGTGTCACTTTTTATCTACAAATGGCTTTTCACAATTAATTAATTAATGAGAAGGTTTCCTGTCTATTGGTCACATCCTCCATGGCCCTGTTCACACTCAGGTCTGCACAACTGATATACAATGCATTTGACACAATGGTTGTCATACAACTGATATTTTCTGCACACAAATGTTTACACAATCATTGTGCAGTGTCTCCACAATGCTTGTGTAATTAATGTTGTGCAGAAAGAAATTGTGGCAAGTGAGTTGTTCATCAGTTGTACAACTTGAGTGTGCATAGGGTCAATGGCTTCAGAAGTGTTTGTTGTCAGACAGATAGGTCTATCATTCCAGCCAGCCAGGGTGGGACGAAGAGTCCGAGGGTCCCCAGGAGACACACCAAGATGAACAACCACAGAAAGATCCGGTCTAGGACCATAGCCACGTACTTCCACTCCTGCTTTACCTGAATAATGACAGAAATCCGTTTTTAGTTACTTCATACACAAAATTAATCACTGTTGAAATATTGAAATTGATAGAATTTGTGTTCCTACGGTTCACGTTGTTCACCATTGATGCAGTATGCAGCATTGTGCTCTGAAATATATGGCATTGTGCGCCAAATGCCAAGTCCCGTATCCACTGGCATTCCTAACTGTAAAGCCGATTGAGTTTTGTGTCATGTACCTTTTTTGATGTCTTTGAAATAATTATGCGTAGAAATAAACAATATGTATCTTCAGCATAGAAATTGCTAAAACTGAGGGTGCCCTGACGCACCATATTCTCTATTTTCAGTGTGCAAATACTGTAGATAAACTGAAGGGGTCTGGGTCTGTGCTCATAGATCTGCCTCCTCAGTTTACATGTTAATGATGAGACCTTTGCTTACAGAGAAGTCGATATCCTCCGAACGGAGGTGGTCTGCGATGTACTGCACACCTTCCATGGCCATCTTCATGGACGGGGATAAGACGAGGAGCCGCTGGTCCTTGGTCATTGCTTTGGCTTCCTTGGCCAGGCCTGAGTGATACTTGCAGGCAGCTGAGCAGCTCTGCTTCCTCTCCTCCATCAGGGACGGGTGCTGTGAGAGAGGCCGCTGCCTGCCGTTACCCATGGAGGAGACCTCCTCATGCAGGCAGCAGTACTGGATGCTGCGCGAGCGACAGCGGACGCTGGTCTGGGGCTGCTCCCTCTCACCCAGGCCGTACTGTAAGCTGAGGGAGCGCATCTTGGGCCTGGCCGCGTGGTGCTTGTCCCTGGGCGGAAAGAGAGGGTGGAGGAACAGAGGATCCCAGCCTGGCTGGGACGAGGTGGTCGGCTCCTCCGGGAGGATGGAGTACTGGCTGGAGGACCTGTCCAGGGGCTGCTGCTGTTGCTGGGGAAGCTTGGGGGGCAGGGAACCCTCCACAGGTCGGCCCATGGAGAGAGAAGGGGAGCGGGCCAGGATCTCCTGGACCTCCAGGGGGGAGGTGGGTGGGAAGCTGGCCTCCAGCTCAGCCTCCAGCTCACCCCATAGCGTGGCCCTCTTTTGCATGGCCTCCGCCAGCCTCTTGCTGTTGTCCTTGACCACGGCAGGCCGCCGGATGAACAGGAAGCCGGGGACGATGTCCAGGAAGACGCGGCGCACCCAGCGGGGCATGGTGTCCGTGCGCGGCGAGCGGTGGTGCACGTTGAGCACGAAGATGGTGATGCTGATGGAAAGGGTGACGAAGATCATGGTGAAGAGGAGGTACTCCCCGATGAGAGAGATGACCAGCGAGGTGGATGGGATGATCTCGGTAATAAGCAAGAGGAAGACAGTGAGAGACAGCAACACAGAGATACACAGGGTGATCTTCTCTCCACAGTCAGAGGGCAGATAGAACACCAGGACAGTCAAACAGGAGATCAGCAGACAGGGCACTATCAGATTAATGGTGTAGAACAGCGGTAGCCTCCGGATGATGAAGGAATAGGTGATGTCAGAGTAGACCTCGTGGCAGCACTCGTACTTCTTGATGTTGTAGTTGCCCACGGCGTCCACCAGCACCCACTCGCCGCTTTCCCAGTAGTCCATCTGATCCACATTGCCCGCCATGCTGATTAGGTCGATCTTGGTGCGGTCATAGGTCCACGAGCCAAACTTCATGGTGCAGTTCTGCTGGTCGAAAGGGAAGAAGGTGACGTCGATGCTGCAGGAGGACTTGTAGATGGCCGGGGGAACCCACTTGATGCGTCCGTCGTGGAACAGGTGGGCCTTGGTCAGGTGGGTCACAGAGAAATCACCATCTGCACTAGAGATAAGAAGGGATGACAGAGCTAGATTGTATGTTAAGGAATGGCCTGACACATTAGACAATAAAGATAAATTGCCCGTCCACTCTCATTGTTTTTTGGTCATCAATGGTAGAAAAGAGTGGCTGTGGCTATATATACAAACATAAAGTGTGTATTGCAGCATGTCCTAGTGAAGTCGAATTGCAGTGGGGTCGCCACATAAAACAATAGATTTTATTTAGATATACCAGGGGTACGACACTTAGACTCACAGTGGCGTGTATTCATGGATGCCAAGTGAAGCCAGGCTTCACTCAAAAATTGACATTGAAAAAAAAAAAGATACAAAATAATATATTTATTATCTTTCGTTTCTCTGTGTTTCATACATTTCCTTCAATTCGCAAGAGGCTGAATATATCTCACAGGAGAAAGCATTCAAGCGAATGAAACAGCGCTCCTCTGTCTCTGTATTTGTAGCCCATCTATGTCTGGTCAAAAAGAGTATGACACTGTTGCCGCCAGTAGCATAGATTGCAAGGGAAGCCACTTGGCCTCACTTGAATTTGTTTTATTATAAATAGCCAATCAGCGTTGAGCTAAACTGAGTGAGCTCAGGTGTGAATGGTCCTTCTATCTTTTAGTCACTGTAGTAGACTAAGCATAGGTGATTAGATGATGTTGACATGGTGCTGGAATAGTGGAGGCAGGGCTTGTTTTCTTTGCAAGTTGTGGTAACTCTCCGTGGTTCTAATCAATTTTGTTTAGTAGTTCAAAAATGTCAGAAACATTAACTTACATGAACATGCTATTGTCATGTAACTGTTTGTTTTGTGGACTTCACCAGACAGATGTTTCTCTCTGGTTTTGTGATGAAACAAAGGTGTGGTTGAATTAATTCTGCCACTGTGTCTTCTTATTGTCTCGGCCTTAGGTCTTACATCACGGTCGCAAGGCGTATGAATTAACAGGTTATAGAACAAATAATGCAATTATCACAACACATGTTGTAATCTGGAACTTTTCTTGCTTGGCTTCTCCAGTGATTTTACCCACGCAACGCTACTGTTGACTGGCACCGTTGATTGGGCAGGATGATCTTAGAGTGGACTGGGTCAATCAGGTCACTAGGCATTATTCTATTTCGAAATAAATCTACTGAAATCTACTGTGGTATTGCCGTATTATGTTTCCATGACTATGTTGGTGTAATAGTAAAATCTATATGTATCTATCATCTAAGATCATAAGAGTTGGTATAAGAAAATATGAACTTTGAACTGTAAAATGGTTTGGTTCATTTCCTGTGAACTTGTTGCATTGCCCATTTTACTTCCTCTTTCCTTATGCTCCTGTGAGAGGTTTTCACTAGTTACCACAGTCACAAAGTCAAAATTGTAATAAATCACAAAAATGTGTTATTTGGTCTTAATTAAGGTTATGTTTAGGCGTAAGATTAGCAGTGTGGTTAAGGTTAAGGTAAAAAATCAGATTTTGGGGAAATAGGTGGGATTTATGACTTGGTGTGGTAACTAGTGATGACCTTGTGAAAAGGTATGTGTTGTTTCTGCTCTGCTAATTCTGTCATTTTAAGCAGCTAATTATGTCATTAAAAGAGTGACAATATCATTACATTTTCAGTAAAATACGTGAAATGTGTTGCCTGTAAATGTTATTCTTACATTTTAGTCTGAATTTTGTTTGTTTAGAATTTTCTCTTCGTACACAGTCATAACGGAATGTACACCGAGCACGAGCTGCTAGCTCTCTGTGTTGTTTTTAGCATTCTATGCTAGCTATACAGCCCAGCATGTTAGCGTTGTGGCTATGCTGTTATTGCTTTTGGTCAAATGAAATGAGTATTGATATTCTCTATGGGCACTGAGTTATATTGTTTTCGCCGAGTTATAAACAAAACGTTTTGAGCGATGTAAGTAAAAAAAACAGACCCGGAAGTGTTTTTGGTTGTAGAGTTGTGTTTAGTTGTTTAAGGTTCCAAACAGATGTAATTTTCTTAACCAATCTAGTGACTAAATGATACTATAGGTTTCAAATATCATTCTAGCTAGTCTTGGCTATTAGCCTGGGAGAAGTTACAGGAGATTGATGGTGGGACGAAAGTAACACAATGTAAACTGATGACCTAGAATGAAATCAAATAAAACCACTAAGCACAGGCCATTGTTTCCTCTAGTTCATATTGCTGTTAGCAAAATATCAACAAGTGACTGAATGTTTGAAAATTATATATGACATCATTAGAATTATGCCTTAATCAATTGACTTGATGGATCAGCTTCCCACATAAGCTTTTATTGACAGGTTAGTGGTTAAAAATATGTACTGAGTGTACAAAACATTAAGAACAGCTGCTCTTTCCATGACATCGACTGACCAGGTGAATCCAGGTGAAAGCTATGATCCCTTATTGATGTCACCTGTTAAATCCACTTATATCAGTGTAGATGAAGGGGAGGAGACAAGTTAAAGAAGGATTTTTAAGCCTTGAAATAATTGAGACATGGATTGCGTATGTGTACCATTCAGAGGGTGAATGGGCAAGGCAAAAGATTTAAGTGCCTTTGAACGGGGTATGGTAGTAGGTGCCAGGCGCAACGGTTTGTGTCAAGAACTGCAATGCTGCTGCGTTTTTCGGTTTCAACACTTTTTTACTGTTTCTATCTAGAATGGTACAACACCCAAAGGACATCCAGCCAACTTGATACAATTGTGGAAAGCATTGGAGTCAACATGGGCCAGCATCCCTGTGGAGCGCTTTCGACACCTTGTAGAGTCCATGCCCCGACAAATTGATGATGGGGGTGCAACTCAATATTTGAAAGGTGTTCTTAATAATGTTTTGTATACTCAATGTATATCTTTATAATTTTGTCAAGCCGTTTATGAAGAGAATGAAGAAGTTTATTCTATCAAGACACGAGGAGCGTGCATGACAAGGACAGCTGGAGCACCAGATTGGTAGGGCTAAGCATGAATAGGGATTGAAAATGGTGAAAAACATTACTACATTCCAATTAAAGTAAAATGAGAAAATTATGGTTACCCCCTGCCGGCAGGTACAAAAGTAACGTTGCGGTAGTTCTGTTCTCGGTCTATTTATTTTGAATTCAATTACAATAGAAATGAAATTACAGTTGATAATGGTAGAGGACATACATTGCCTTCAGAATCTATTGAGACCCCTTGACTTTTTCCACATTTTGTTAGGTTACAGCCTTATTCTAAGATTGATTAAATAGTTTTTTTCCTCATCAATCTACACACCATAATCCCCATAATGACAAAGCAAAAACAAGTATTCAGACCCTTTACTCAGTACTTCGTTGAAGCACCTTTGGCAGTGATTACATACTTGAGTCTTCTTGGGTATGACGCTGCAAGCTTGGCACACCTGTATTTGGGGAGTTTTTCCCATTCTGCTCTGCAGATCTTCTCAAGCTGACAGGTTGGATGGGGAGCGTTGCTATTTTCAGGTCTCTCCAGAGATGTTCGATCGGGTTCAAGTCTAGGCTCTGGCTGGGCCACTCAAGGACATTCAGACACTTGTCCCGAAGCCTCTCCTGTGTTGTCTTGGCTGTGTGCTTAGGGTCGTAGTCCTGTTGGAAAGTCACCCTTCGCCCCAGTCTGAGGTCCTTAACGCTCTGGAGCAGGTTTTCATCAAGGATCTCTCTGTACTTTGCTCCACTCATCTTTCCCTCGATCCTGACTATTCTCCCAGTCCCTGTTGCTGAAAGATATTCCCACAGCATTATGCTGCCACCACCATGCTTTACGGTAGGGATGGTGCCAGGTTTCCTCCAGACATGATGCTTGGAATTCAGGCCAAAGAGTTCAATCTTGGTTTCATCAGACCAGAGAATCTTGTTTCTCATGGTCTGAGAGTCCTTTAGGTGCCTTTTGTCAAACTCCAAGCGGGATGTCATGTGCCTTTTACTGAGGAGTGGCTTCCATCTGTTGCAGAAATGGTTGTCCTTCTGTAAGGTTCCCCCATCTCCACAGAAGAACTCTAGAGCTCTGCTAGAGTGACCATCAGGTTATTGGTCACCACCCTGACCAAGGCCCTTCTCCCCCGATTGCTCAGTTTGGCACAGGTGGACTCCAATCAAGTTGTAGAAACATCTCAAGGATGATCAATGGAAACAGGATGCACATGAGCTCATTTTTGAGTCTCATAGCAAAGGGTCTGAATACTTCTGTAAATAAGGTTTTCCTGTTTTTTATTTTAATAAATTTGCAGAAAAATAAATTAACCTGTTTTCGCTTTGTCATTATCGGGTATTGTGTGTAGATTGCTGAATCATTTGTTTTATTTAATCAATTTTAGATTAAGTCTGTAATGTAACAAAATGTTGAAAAAGTCAAGGGTCCTGAATACTTTCCGAAGGCACTGTATATAAGTTGTTTGACATAACATATTGTGTCTGTAGCTCTATTGATCTGAGTAATTAGGGAAAAAAGAAAAGTGTTCCTTTCGTCTCAGTTCTCCCTTACTATTCATCAGGCGTGGACGCAGTTTAGACACATGAAACTAGTGCCTGTTATTTCTATATATATAAAACTAAAATCCATCCAGACAGAAGTCAATCCTGTACTCTACACACAACACAGAAGGGAACTATTAAACCACTTTTAAAGGTAAGGAATCATGTAAGTCATTTCCTAATATGGGTGAACATTTAAGACATGTTTCAAAGTATATACTTAGCATGCATACTTAGCATTAAAATGTTACATACTTGTTGTAAAGAACTATATCTGGTCTCCAGATTAGCTGGGATGGGATGTGCATGGAGGTGACATTCTCATATTCCTTTGGATTCCAGCAGAGCTTGTAGTCATTCCACTCCTGCAGGAAACAGACCAATAGAAACTCAGTGTGACCAAATAACACTACAAATACAATAGATCATTCAGACACAGAAACGTTGTGTCATTTTGATTGGACTCACTTGTTTCACCCAGACATTGGTGATCATCATTTGATTTTTCTCATCCTGATTTTGAGAAAAGACAAACAGTATAAAGGTGGTTGATGATGGTATGCACCTACTCATTGTAGTATCTGCATAGACAGGCTGGGATTCAGTGAACCCTGTGTGTGTTAGTTCTGACCATGCACTCAAACAGTACAGTCCAGAACCACTGTTTGATTTGATCTCAAGAAAAAGAACTACTGTGTAAATGCAGAAATGCAGATTTGACTGAATCGGACCATTAGAATTCTCCAAACAATAATTTGTAAATTAAAATCAAAATTTTTGGCACTCAGGCGTACGCATGGCTTTGAAGGTATTAAAGTTCTATTTCATCCTCACCACATCAATGAGCTGGGCAATGGACAACCCAAAGTGCACATGCACCACATCAGAGACATTGGCCACAGGGCGTGCCAGTTTGTTGTAATGGCTGAACAGAGTCCTCAGTAGCCTGTCTTCTGCCTGAGCCCGCACCCTGGGGTGGCTACACACTGGAGGAGGAGGAGGAGGGGAAGGAAGGGGAGGAGGAAGTGGGGGGGGGAGTGGAGGACAGAATCATAGTTAACCTCAAATGTTCCCAAAGTATTACTGTTGTTTTCCACATTGGGCTATCTCCTATAAATATACCCATGTGCAGTACATATACCTTTTAAACAGGACACTAAAATGCTGATTCCATGTATGAGGAACCCAAAGTGTGACCAATATATTTTTAAAAATACTTAACTACAGATACTGTTATCATCAAATAAAATAACGTTATTATTTTACTGAATTTAGATTATTAAATGTACTCTAAACTTCAAAACGTCATTAGCAGTCCTTACAATGTTCACTATCCATTGTTCACAAAAGTAGATGCATCCAACTATTTGGCAGCATCATTTCTTAAATTGTTATACAGTAAATCACCTGTATACTAAACACAAAACTGAAAGTGGAATCCACATTAATTAAAACTTTAAGTACTTTGTACAATATATTTGTGTGCATCACAATTATCATAAGGATATCAACAACACATTAGTTTAAATGGGACTGACCTTGAAAGGGAAGAAGAGACATTAAAATTCCTACAAGAGGATAACACTTGACCGAAGACATTTTCTTGACTATGTGAAATTCTTCTTCTACCCAGATTTGAACTCTTTCATCTGCTTGCGTCCACTGTTGTCATAAAACATTTACATGTTCACCTTCAGTGCTCTTTCTTCATTTTCATGATGCATTTAAATTATTCAATTGATATCTCTTTTCTCTTTCCACTCTGCGTAAAAAAAAGAGCAAAAAGTTGTCATTTCCCTTTTGTATGTTGATTTGTTTCTGACGACGTTCCTCTGGAATCCAACCTCCTCTTTAGCACAAAATCCTTGGCTGCAGGTTGCACAAAAAATGGACTTCCCTCCTCTGTTTCCCTTTGTGTCACCACACTGTCAGATGGTCCTGTCTCTCTCTGTCCTCTTTAGAAGCTACTGCCTTTCACTCAAACACAAGACAAATGCTGCCAGTCCCTGTCCTCTTTCAACCCAGGACACTTAACCCTAAGGCACTTACACTCTCACTTCAAATGGGTTGGTACATTGTACTGTATTGTATGCGTGCCATTATCTATTGAAAACGCATCCCTTAGAATGTGTTTTATGTCTCCATACAATACATATTCATATTTGAAAACATAGATTTTTTTAGTAGATGGAAAATTGTATATAAAAAAATATAACATTAGATCATGTATTCAGCAAATATATTTCCTAGGTCAAAATTTAACTTTAATACATTGTTTTGTCCATCTTTGCCATCGTGTACAAGAACTGAAAAATGTGCTACTGTACATCAACAATCAGTTATGGCACTAAGTTAAGGCATGTGATTTATTATCATGATATGAGTCATGCATATACATTATATACCAAGCCTTTCCCTCAGCAAAACAGTGGCGTACTAAAGTATTTATTTCAGAGCTCTAGGTGAAAACATCACCGATGAATAAGGAAAACCAGTTTTGTTTCTCTCAGAGAAGAGGAAGAATGACTAACACCTCCATTTTGTGACACTAGCTGCAGCCTGAGAGTGTGAAATGTCCTCTGGTTTCCCTGGTGATTCTTCACCTCTTGGGTTTGGACTAGAAAACAACACATCTGCACGCACGGTACCTGTACGCTTCTCTGAAGGTGTGGGCGTTTTTTGTTCAGAAAAAGGAATTGTGTAGAACAGGCACGTATTATGAAAATGTTGATAATATTCAACATGTATTATTCTTAAATGTATTGAGAATACTTGGGATATTGCAAAACATATATACATACAGCTATACATTACATTTAAGTAATTTAGCAGACGCTCTTATACAGAGCGACTTACAAATTGGTGCATTCACCTTATGATATCCAGTGGAACAACCACTTTACAATAGTGCATCTAACTCTTTTAAGGGGGGGGTTAGAAGGATTACTTTATCCTATCCTAGGTATTCCTTAAAGAGGTGGGGTTTCAGGTGTCTCCGGAAGGTGGTGATTGACTCCGCTGACCTGGCGTCGTGAGGGAGTTTGTTCCACCATTGGGGTGCCAGAGCAGCGAACAGTTTTGACTGGGCTGAGCGGGTTTTGACTGGGCTATACCTTAGCCAAATACATTTAAACTCAGTTTTTCACAATTCCTGACATTTAATCCTAGTAAATATTCCCTGTCTTAGGTCAGTTAGGATCACCACTTTATTTTAAGAATGTGAAATGTCAGAACAATAGTAGAGAGATTGATTTATTTCAGCTTTTATTTATTTCATCACATTCCCAGTGGGTCAGAAGTTTACGTACACTCAATTAGTATTTGGTAGCATTGCCTTTAAATTGTTTAACTTGGGTCAAACATTTCGAGTAGCTTTCCACAAGCTTCCCACAATAAGTTGGGTGAATTTTGGCCCATTCCTCCTGACAGAGCTGGTGTAACTGAGTCAGGTTTGTAGGCCTCCTTGCTCGCACACGCTTTTTCAGTTCTGCCCACAAATTTTCTATAGGATTGAGGTCAGGGCTTTGTGATAGCCACTCCAATACCTACAATATTCTATTTTTGATTCATCAGACCAGAGGACATTTCTCCAAAAAGTACGATCTTTGTCCCCATGTACAGTTGCAAACCATAGTCTGGCTTTTTTATGGCGGTTTTGGAGCAGTGGCTTCTTCTTTGCTAAGCGGCCTTTCAGGTTATGTCAATATAGGACTCGTTTTACTGTGGATATAGATACATTTGTACCTGTTTACTCCAGCATCTTCACAAGAACCTTTGCTGTATTTATGGGTTTGATTTGCAGGATCAAGTAGACAGAACGCGTCTCCTTCCTGAGCGGTATGATGGCTGTGTGGTTCCATGGTGTTTATACTTGCGTACTATTGTTTGTACAGATGAACGTGGTACCTTCAGGCATTTGGAAATTGCTCCCAAGGATGAGCCAGAGGTCTTGGCTGATTTCATTTGATTATCCCATGATGTCAAGCAAAGAGGAACTGAGTCATATACACCTCCAATTGACTCAAATGATGTCAATTAGCCTATCAGAAGCTTCTAAAGCATGACATAATTTTCTGGAAGTTTAAAGGCACAGTCAACTTAGTGTATGTAAACTTCTGACCCACTGGAATTGTGATACAGTGAATTATAAATGAAATAATCTGTCTGTAAACAATTGTTGGAAAAATGACTTGTGTCATGCACAAAGTAGATGTCCTAACCGACTTGCCAAAACTATAGTTTGTTAACAAGAAACTTGTGGAATGGTTGAAAAATGAGTTTTAATGACTCCAACATACTTGTATGTAAACTTCAGACTTCAACTGTATATCAATTGAACATGTAGTGTTTTTTTAACCAAACTGTCAATGCTAGCACTTGTACACTGTGGGTAGTCAAGCAGAACAATATCTGAGAGGTGGGGAAAATACTTATTCTTAGAAGACTAGAAAGCATTCCACCCATGGGATGTCAGAATTAGCAGAGCAGAAACCAAAATATCGATGAGTCCACTCTACCAAGGCATCTGGGGAGCAGCGGCGGTTTGACTTCCAAGGACACGCTAAAGTGCTTTTCCTCTACGCTGTTCCACTCATAACAACCCCCACACCCCAACCCACCCCACACCACCCCCACCTCACACCACCCCCACCCCCCACCCCACCTACCTACACACATCGAGAAAAATCTAGCATTTGCTTTACTGTATGTTGCAAGTGTGTCAAAGTGCACCATTTTCAATTCAAAACAGACTATTTTGTTTAAGATGCTTTTGTGTCATATATATATACTGCAAATGTGGCTTCCTACTGCATGTGACTGAAAGTCCTACTGAGGGATGGTATTTTCCAGAGTGGTCACAAGTGCATATGTGTTAAAAAAGAAATACATTTAAAGTGCATTTACGTGTAAACAGATGACTCATCTGGTATGTCTTTGTTTTCCTACATCTTATTTACTCTCTGCCTCCCAATGGTCATTGGCTTAAGATGCTACATGGATGGCCATGTAGTTTTAGTCTATTCTGCATCACTGCACCACCGTGGATGTGTGTGGTGTGTGGTGTGTGTGTGTGTGGCGGGGGGGGGTAACACATCTAAAAAACAAGCTACTTGTGGTTGATGCAGAATGGTAATTTCTGCATAAAGTAATTCTGAGAATTGTTAATCATGTGACACAACACAGAATGCAATGTATTTTAAATGTATTTGACAGAAAACAAATATTTGAAAGCAAGCCTGGTGACAGTGAAAGAATGGGCCTAGTTTTTTGTGTTATTGGGTGTTATTAATTTATCAGAGCCGTGGATATTTAGCTGTAATTCTTTTGCCAGTTTCTCTTAATAGCATTTATACCTGATGCAAAGACATAAATACACAGTTAGCTCCACTACATGGCTTCCCTGAGTAGTTGCATTCTCAAATGTGCAGGACAAAATTTACAACATGATGAAAATGCAGACGCTAAGGGCTCCATTTTAACACACCTAACACAAATAAATAATGTAAATCTAAGCGGTAGTGCTATAGATTGGGTTTTCACAATCGGAATTATGGGAGCAGTAACTGGTGGTGGCACGAAAGGGCTGGGTTATGATGATTAAACAAGTTGAATGTGTGTCGAGGCTTGACCCTTGTCAGCATTTTTACACACTCCCGTTGCTTATTCAAGCGCTCCACCGCCCTTTTGTGGTCTACTTGTGTGTATGTACTGACATGTATGTGTAACTGGTAGATGCACACACACTCACTACATGTTGTTTTTAAATGTATGTCAATTGTAAAGGCTTTTGTCTCTAATCTATTTTTCGTTAAGTGTCGGACCCCAGTACGACTAGCTGTCGCCATTGGCTTCGGCTAATGGTGATCCTAATAAATCAAATCAAATGCATTTCCCGAAAGCTTTACAGCTAACGTCAAATAGTAGAGCTTAGCTAAGAATGAATGAGAGGAAGAGAAGAGCTAGTGGTTGATGGTCTGATATCAAGTAAGTCTCCTCTGTTCCCTGTCACAATAGTAAGCGAGGGTCAGAAGTTGTGTAAGAGCTGTGATAGAGTACATAAGAACCCTTACAGGGACATAGCCAAAGACAGAGGAGCACTGGCAGAGGTAGAGGAGAGATGGATGTGTACATGGTGTTTATAGGGCTCCTGATGCTACTGGGAGTTCAGCAAGCTCAGGACTTCATTGAACCTTACATCCACTTTTGTTACGAGGGAGGACAAGATACATTGCACATTTTGTGTATTGGGTGTGATAAATCTTCCTTTATTTTGAACAAGTCTCAACCAGAAGGCAACTATCTCCTAGTGAACTTTAAAGCGTATGCAACCTCTGAGTACCTGCAGGGTCGATTTAAAATGAATTCTGTTGATATTTTAAGAATCATTCCCCTAAGTCTGTCTGATACAGGTGTAGGAATTCTACTGAAGAGCAAATGGATGATTAATTGTTTGTGTCCCAATACCAAAACATTTCTGCAAACTTTTTTGTAACAGCTGACAGTGCAAACAAATGTGTCCATGGAACATCTCCCAGAGAGAGAAATGCATCAGTTATCCATATCTCAGACGTTCAAGCAGATGATGGAGGTTACTATTTTTGATGGTGAGCAGTGCCTTGCTTTCAGAAGATTAGAGCTAAGAGTTTGTGTGAAACATCAGAACATCTTTTCAAGTTTGGGTGAGAAGGTAATTTTACCTTACTACACAAGACAACTGAATGGACAGTTTGCATGGAAGCTATTACGGGTTTATCAAAGATGCACAAAAATAATTTTACCAACCTCCGCTCAGTACAGAGGGAATAGCAGTGAACAGCACATATACTCTACTTGCTCAATGCCAGCTCCTCTTGGAATTACTCCCTGTTACGCACGCCTCTTGGAGGGAATGCAACACCCTGCCACTCAACTCCCCATGGAGTGAAAGAGGCATGGGATAGCGGGTAAGGATGACAAAGGCAGAGAATTTTACCATTAACAGGGAATTTATTCCTTGACACGGTAATATGGGGAAAAGGGGCTGGATGGAACCAAAGCAATGAAAGTAAAAGAACCCCCTCTCCTACCTTACCTACCCACAACTTACCTAACTAGCACCAACTAGCGCACTAACCAAAATACAGGGGATGGTCCGTCCAGGTCTTACCTAGTGTGTATAGACAGAGTACATACTACGTGTATATGTATGCCCGCAGGCCTCTTGCCTAAGCACTCCCAAGGTGCCTTCCCCTTCCCCCCCAGGAACACATGAAACAGAAAAATATAAACAATTTCAATAATCAAAAACACTGCGTCCTATTGACACACACATACCTCAGAAGTAGCGGCTACAAACTACTTAACAAAACCTGTCTCTGAGCAACAACCAACACAGGACATCCAAGACGCTCTCACTGAGCACCAAACAATACTGGGGCATACCCAGAAGCTCTCTCCCTGAGCACCAAACAATACTGGGGCATACCCAGAAGCTATGTCCCTGAGCACCAAACAATACTGTGGCATACCCAGAAGCTCTGTCCCTGAGCACCAAACAATACTGGGGCATACCCAGAAGCTCTGTCCCTGAGCACCAAACAATACTGGGGCATACCCAGAAGCTCTCTCCCTGAGCACCAAACAATACTGGGGCATACCCAGAAGCTCTCTCCCTGAGCAAAGGAACACTGGCTTATATACAACAAATCACTCTGGGGAAAATGTATACATTTCAAGGACGTTAATAAGACAATATAACCTATTTTCCTGTGTTCAGCTAGACCCCATGCATCTGACATTCTCATGAGGTGACCGTGCTCTCTTGAAGTGTGATCGTATCAGAGTGCAGTGGTATCAGAGAGGTCTGGAGGAGGTGGATAATGGCGACGGAGGGGATGGCTGCGGTTTTACGGACTCCTAACAAACAGTGTTATTTTGTGTGTTTTTTCCCATTGTTTGTATCTTATTTTGTACATAATGTTGCTGCTACCACCTCTTATGACCGAAAAGAGCTTCTGCATATCAGGACAGCGATTACTCACCTCAAACTGGACAAAGATTTTTTCTGTAATGAGTCCGAAGCGAAGGATATACTGCTTCTCCGAGACCAGGCCCAAATCCGCGAATTACGTGGATTCACAACCTCACCTTGGAGGACAATGGTGTGTTCTGTTGCAGAGTTTGGGCCGATAGGAAAAACATGTATAGGAGAATACCTTCATTGTACTGCGTCTCAAGAACAAGCAGGCTTACTCCTGATCTTACCTAAACACTGATCTTATCTAAACACTGATTTCACCTAAAGACTTGACCTTTCCCATATTTACCTTTCCTATTCATTAGGAACCCCTGCTCTTTCTATGACATAGACTGACCAGGTGAATCCAGTATAGATGAAGGGGAGGAAACAGGTTAAATAAGGATTTTTAAGCCTTGGAGACAATAGAGACATTAATTGTGTATGTGTACCATTCAGAGGGTGAATGGGCAAGACAAAATATTTAAGTGCCTTTGAAAGGGGTATGGTAGTAGGTGCCACCCAAAAGATTGGATTGCATTGGATTCAAAGCATTGGATTCAACATGGGCCAGCATCCCTGTGGAATGCTTTTGACAACTTGTAGAGTCCATGTTAGGTAGGTGTTCCTAAATGTTTTGTACACTCAGTATATATCAGTCTTTAAATGCATTGATAATACTTTTCAGGTTTTATTTTGCCAAATGTCAAATAACAATTGACTGTGTAAATGACTATTTAGGGAATAATGTGAAAAATATTGCCAGCCTGCCACTATATCTCTTCCTTCAGCTCTAGATCTTAATGAGTTTTACATGATAAGTATACAGTGATATAGAGAACAATATGGAAAGTAGTTGTAAGAGAAACCACTGGCATGGTAAATCTGGTAATATATGTAATATAAGACGAGTTTGTCCCAATATTATTTTATGTCCTATATATCTAATTGGGTGTGCGTGGGTCTGTCTGTCTGTCTGTCTGTCTGTCTGTGTGTGTGTGTGTGTGTGTGTGTGTGTGTGTGTGTGTGTGTGTGTGTGTGTGTGTGTGTGTGTGTGTGTGTGTGTGTGTGTGTGTGTGTGTGTGTGTGTGTGTGTGTGTGTGTGTGTGTGTGTGTGTTTCTAGGAGAAAGGGGAGGTGAGAGCACAAATACTTTTCAGCAATGTGTGTGTCACGATCGTCATAACTTGGAAGAGATGACCAAGGCGCAGCGTGATAGAAATACATCTTCTTTTATTAGGAAGACGAAAAACAAACACTATACAAACTACTACAAAAACAACAAACGATCGTGAAGCTATAACAAACAATAAGTGCAGACACTGGCAACTTACACATAGACAATTACCCACAACAGCCCAATGCCTATGGCTGCCTTAAATATGGCTCCCAATCAGAGACAAATGAATGACAGCTGTCTCTGATTGAGAACCATTCAGGCAACCATAGACATACCTAGAAGCCTACACTCAACACAAACCCATACACTCTAACAAAAACCCCCTAGACACTACAACCACCCAAGACAAGACAAAAACACAAACATCCCCCCTGTCACACCCTGACCTAACCAAAATATTACAGAAAATAAAGATAACTAAGGCCAGGGCGTGACAGTGTGTGTGTGTGTTTATGCAGTGCCTCCAGCATATGTGAGGACCCGGTGTCCTTCAGATCCTGTTAGAGAGACCAGAGAACACAGGCTCTTATATCAAACCCCCGAGGACACAGCACCAGCCATACCCCTGAGGACAGCACCAGCTTAACCACCGAGGACACAGCACCAGCTTAACCCCCGAGGACACAGCACCAGCATAATGTAGCTCTCTCTCATTTTACCTCTCCTACTCCTGACATCCCACCACAACAGTCCCTCGAGCCAAAAACTGCTGTTTTTTACACAACTGTAGAGGCTGATAAAAATTTGATTCTCCACAGCTTTTCAGTGAGAAAATATATCTGATATGTAAAATCCTATAATATATCAGAGCGCACCACACTAAACATCGGAAAATGTGCTCAATTACATATTTTATGAAATCCCTATTAGTGTACAGTGAGTTCAATGACCAGATACAATGCTATTTTACAATAAACAAATTGACAACAGACTTTCAGTGCTCTTATAGGGAAGGACATTCAACGAGCACTTTAACAAATTACTGACAATTGGCTAAGAGAAATTGATAGTAAAAGACCGTGGGGCTGTTGTTAGACTTCAGTGCGGCTTTTGACATTATCGACCATAGTCTGCTGCTGGAAAAACGTATGTGTTATGGCTTTAGACCACCTGCGTTATTGTGGATAAGGAGTTACCTGTCTATCAGAACACAGAGGGTGTTCTTTAATGGAAGCCTCTCCGACATAATCCAGGTAGAATCAGGAATTCCCCAGGGCAGCTGTTTAGGCCCCTTACTTTTTTCAATCTTTACTAACGAAATGCCACTCACTGGCTTTGAGTAAAGCCAGTCTGTCTATGTATGTGGTGACTCAAGACTATACACTTCAGCTACTACAGCGACTGAAATGACTGCAACACTTAACAAAGAGCTGCAGTTAGTTTCAGAATGGGTGGCAAGGAATAAGTTAGTCCTAAATAGTTCCAAAATTAAAAGCATTGTTTTTGGGACAAATCATTCACTAAACCCTAAACCTCAACTAAATATTGTAATGAATGTGGAAATTGAGCAATTTGAGGTGACTAAACTGATTGGAGTAACCATGGATTGTAAACTGTCATGGTCAAAACATATTGATACAACAGTAGCTAAGATGGGGAGTAGTCTGTCCATAATAAAGTGCTGCTCTGCCTTCTTAACAACACTTTCAACAAGGCAGGTCCTACTGGCCCTAGTTCTCACACCTGGACTACTGTTCAGTAGTGTGGTCAGGTGCCACAAAGAGGGACTGAGGAAAATTAGAATTGCCTCAGAACAGGGCAGCACGGCTGACCCTTAAAAGTACACGGGATGCTAACATTAATGATATGCATGTCAATCTCTCATGTCTCAAACTGGAAGAGAGATTGACTTCATCATTACTTGTTTTTGTAAGAAATGTTGACAAGCTCAATGTACCGAGCTGTCTGTTTAAAGGACTAGCACACAGCTCGGACACCCATGCATACCCCACAAGACATGCCACCAGAAATCTCTTCACAATCCCCAAGTCCAGAACAGACTACATAGAGATACATGGAACTCTATTCCACATCAGGTAGCTGATGCAAGCAGTAAAATCAGATTTTAAAAAACAGTAAAAATACACAGCGGGGACTGTGACAAGACACGCAAAGGTACAGACACACACGCTAGCACATAGATTGTAATATTGTTGTATTATACATTTTGAATTATAGGTATGTATTTGTTTAGTAATGTTATATTATGTACTCTTTTATCTTTTGTTTTATATGTAATGTAAGTGCCTTAATGTGTTTGGAACCCAGGAAGAGCTTGGCAGCAGCTAATGGGGATCCCGAATAAATTCAAATGAGTGTTCAGTGCCCTCTTGTGGTTCAGCTCTGCAAGTACATGGTTGCATATCTTCAGGTCTTTTTTATTTAACTAGGCAAGTCAGTTAAGAACAAATTCTTATTTTCAATGATGGCCTAGGAACAGTGTGTTAACTGCCTTGTTCAGGGGCAGAACAACAGATGTGTACCTTGTCAGCTCGGATTTGATCTTGCAACCTTTCGGTTACTAGTCCAACGCTCTAACCAGCAGGCTACCCTGCCGCCCCGTCTTCCTCATGTATCTTACCTAATTCTGGGTTGTGGTGAAACTCACCTTCATGAGATTAATTTGGAACAACTTGTGTTCTGTGAAAAAACATGTATTTCCTTCCCTGCAACATGAAAATGAAGTCTGATTAGTTATAGACTGAACCATTCACTGTATTCAGCCATTCTACACTCCCAACCACATTGATTGAATCAATGAAAACATAGTCTAAAACACATCTAAACCTTATGAGAAACAAAGTTTATTATACAGTTTCCGTATGTTCATGGATATGAGTGTTTCTACAAGGATTATGCTACATAATAAGTCAAATGTATATTCATGGCATACTGCGGTTCAAAACATGCCTGCAAGCAGTTTCCAAAAGATGGAGTTCTTCAGTAAAGACACATAAAACAATCATGGCTGAAACCATAGAGATGTAAACATAGCCAACATTTTCATAACAGCTTTGGAAGGCTTACAGCATGTCACAAACTCCATGTGACTGTGAAATGAATACAATAAGCTAAACAAAGCCAAGCGTATAGTGAGTAGGCTAAAATTGATATGCTGTAAACAAGAGGTACGATAAGTGCCAAGAGTGGGGGGAAAAGTAAGGAGTGCAGGGATTGCAACATGCAAGTGCCGTGAAATATTGTTCTGTCTGTAGTTCTCTGTACTCCTCTACAAACTTTGTCTTTCTAATTTACAAACGTTGTCTTTATAATACATTTCTGTTTTGCTCCAAATAGCTTACCTACCTTTACGCATGCTGTGAGCTAACAGTGATGAGTATAGCTTGAGTGAGACATTCAAAAATACATTCACGAGCACATTTTGTGAGATCTGCACCGTTCAAATGTGGCCTGTAACAAAGGCTGGAACACCCCTCCCCCATAAAAGACATCCAAGGCATTTGAGAAGTATGTCACAAGCATTTATGATATTTTAGCTGAGATGATAGTTGTTGAAAATTCTTATTCTTCCCTGCAGTAAATTGTGTTGCTAGTTGAACCTCGTAAATATCATTGTTTCGGGTCTTCTGAGTCTTTTCATTCAGTATGACAGGAGTACAGATAACGTCACTAGGACATTAACAAGGCAGTTCCTGAAAAGCTAATTTCACTCATTCATACTCCTTGTTAATGTTAATTTGAGCTCATGCATCACTGCATTTAAAAGTGTTTGAAGGTTGCTATCTATTTGAGGATTAATTTAATAATTTTGTGGGGGAATAATTTAACAATATATATATATATATGTTTATCCCTGGATGAACCTATTTTATCCAGTTGCAGACTGTATCTTTCAATCATTGTGCACAATACCAAGTGTGAATGAAATGAATGTATTCCTCTAGTAGTTCATACGTGTGTACCTTTACCCTCAAATATTTGTCTAGATATCCTGATTGGCACTGGACGAAAATGGAGGGAAAACACCAGCAAGAATATTGGTAGAGCGAAGGGATGTTTTTGACAGAACGAATGTACAACGTTACACATACACTACCGGTCAAAAGTTTTAGAACACCTATTCATTCAAGGGTTTTTCTTTATTTTGACTATTTTCTACATTGTAGAATAACAGTGAAGACATCAACACTATGAAATAACACATGGAATCATGTAATAACCAAAACAGTGTTAAACAAATCAAAATATATTTTACATTTTATATTCTTCAAATTAGCCACCCTTTGCCTTGATGACAGCTTTGCACACTCTTGGCATTCTCTCAACCAGCTTCATGAGGTAGTCACCTGGAATGCATTTCAATTAACAGGTGTGCCTTCTTAAAAGTAAATATGTGGAATTTCTTTCCTTCTTAATGCGTTTGAGACAATCAGTTGTGTGTGACAAGGTAGAGGTGGTATACAGAATATAGCCCTATTTGGTAAAAGACCAAGTCCATATTATGGAAAGAACAGCTCAAATAAGCAAAGAGAAACAACAGTCCATCATTACTTTAAGACATGAAGGTCAGTCAATATGGAACATTTCAAGAACTTTGAACGTTTCTTTAAGTGCAGTCGCAAAAACCATCAAGTGCTATGATGAAACAGGCTCTCATGAGGACTGCCACAGGAATGGAAGAGTTACCTCTGCTGCAGAGGATAAGTTCATTCAAATTACCAGCCTCAGAAAATGCAGGCCAAATAAAGAGTTCAAGTAACAGACACATCTCAACATCAACTGTTCAGAGGAGACTGTGTGAATCAGGTCTTCATGGTCGAATTGCTGCAAAGAAACCACTACTAAAGAACACCAATAAGAAGAAGATACTTGCTTGGGCCAAGAAACACAAGCAATGGACATTAGACCGATGGAAATGTGTCCTTTGGCCTGGAGTCCAAATTGGAGATTTTTGATTCCAATCGCTGTGTCTTTGTGAGATGCGGTGTGGGTGAACGGATGATCTCCGCATGTGTGGTTCCCACCGTGAAGCATGGAGGAGGAGGAGTGATCGTGTGGGGGTGCTTTGCTGGTGACACTGTCTGTGATTTATTTAGAATTCAAGGCACACTTAACCAGCATGGCTACCACAGCATCCTACAGTGATACGCCATCCCATCTGGTGGGACTATAATTTGTTTTTCAACAGGACAATGACTCAACACACCTCCAGGCTGTGTAAGGGCTATTTTACCAAGAAGGAGAGTAATGGAGTGCTGCATCAGATGACCTGGCCTCCACAATCACCCGACCTCAACCCAATTGAGATGGTTTGGGATGAGTTGGACCGCAGAGTGAAGGAAAAGCTGGCAACAAGTGCTCAGCATATGTGGGAACTCCTTCAAGACTGTTGGAAAAGCATTCCAGGTGAAGCTGGTTGAGAGAATGCCAACAGTGTGCAAAGCTGTCATCAAGGCAAAGGGTGGCTATTTGAAGAATCTCAAATATGAAATATATTTTGATTTGTTTAACACTTTTTTGGTTACTACATGATTGCATATGTGTTATTTCATAGATGTTATGTCTTAACTATTATTATACAATGTAGAAAATAGTCAAAATAAAGAAAAACCCTTGAATGAGTAGGTGTTCTAAAACTTTTGACTGGTAGTGTACGTTCGTACATGATTTTTCCTTTGAAAATACAACAATGGAACATTACACAATGAATCCATTTTAAACATAATTACCCAAATTATTGCAGCGTTAATGGACCAAAGGCCTTTTCAAATGATAACACAGTTTGTTGAATGTCCCCATGTTGGCTTACATGAAATATCATGTCAAAGTGTGTTCAGCAGTGAGAAAGAAGCCTGTCCTGTGCAACATTGGGAAGGAAGCCTGTCCTGTGTTCAGCAGTGGGAAGCCTGTCCTGTGTTCAGCAGTGGGAAGCCTGTCCTGTGTTCAGCAGTGGGAAGCCTGTCCTTTGTTCAGCAGTGGGAAGCCTGTCTTGTGTTCAGCAGTGTGAATGAAGCCTCTCCTGTGTTCATCAGTGAGAAGCCTGTCCTCTATTCAGTGGGAAGCTTGTTCTTTATTCAGCAGTGTGAAGCCTGTCCTGTGTGGAGCAGTGTGAAGCCTGTCCTGTGTTCAGCAGTGTGAAGCCTGTCCTGTGTGAAGCAGTGTGAAGCCTGTCCTGTGTTCAGCAGTGTGACGCCTGTCCTGTGTTCAGCAGTGTGACGCCTGTCCTGTGTTCAGCAGTGTGACGTCTGTCCTGTGTTCAGCAGTGTGACGTCTGTCCTGTGTTCAGCAGTGTGACATCTGTCCTGTGTGAAGCAGTGTGACGTCTGTCCTGTGTGAAGCAGTGTGACGTCTGTCCTGTGTTCAGCAGTGTGACGTCTGTCCTGTGTTCAGCAGTGTGACGTCTGTCCTGTGTTCAGCAGTGTGACGTCTGTCCTGTGTTCAGCATTGGGAAGTGAGGTAGGCCTGCCTGAATATTTTGTTAAAATTGTTATAATCTTGAAATTATATTTTATACCAACAAAATATCAAACCTTCCATCTAACTGTAGCTGTTGTAATTTTACATTAGTGAAGCATGTTAATGTTTCCAGTTGAGTGTTATGTCATTGATCTAGCTGTTAAGTGTTAGTGCATTTGAATAATTGATTCTTAAAAACACTTTTTTTAGCAAAAATTATTAAATAAAAAAAAATCAAGACAGCTGCAAGGCATTTGTGCCCAAGTTGCATATATAATTCTTACAGGAAATTAATAAATAAATACACACATCTAAATGATTTGATATATACAAATCAATAAAATACATCTTTACAGATCATATACAGACTAAACCAAATGTACCTCTACCTATAGAAAGCATCTTTGTGGATATCACAAATGCAATATTGTGGGTAGTTGGTATTGAATAGAATATGTACAATATCTTTAGTAAGTAGTGTGATGTAAATACCATCAGTGTTTTTGTACAACAACCACAACAGAATAGTGCCCATAGAACTGGTTATCACGTCCCTTTATCCCATAGTGCTTATGGACACGAGCCATAATGTTGAGAATATTACATTCCTTTGAAATATATGTGTTTAGCTGATCAACCATAATGCAAAACATGTCCTCTGTTGTCCACTGTAAATAATAAGTCATTTGGGATAGAAATACAATACCTTACATTTTAGATGCAATTGGGAATCTCTTATGCCACGTATCAAAAACAAAGAGATACAGCAAAAGAACATGAATGTCAGAGTTTAGATCAAATTCAAGTATATTTTATATAATTATTCTTTTTTTTGTAATTTAGGAGACACTCTTATCTAGAGCAATACGTTGGTTCGTATTGATGCCCTGTGGGAATCGAACCCACAACCCTGGCATTGCAAGTGCTGTGCTCTACCAGCTGAGCCACACGGGACCTGTATCTTCTGTGTGATAACTCTTTAACCATCTCAATCATAATATAGAAGGTTGGCAATTAATCTGCATTCCATTCCAGGGTCAGATATTGTTTTTAAATCACTGGCAAACTTAACCTTGATGAGTGTGTGAATACATGAGAACAAATGTGTGTACTCTAAGTCAAGTTGCTGCAAACCTTCCGAGTATGAAAAACTACAGGCTATTTCTCAGTAAAAACTGCTGGAGTGTGGTCTGATAACCCTTTTTCTCACTCTACGTTGCAGTCATTTAAGAGGAGCTGGGTGACTCTGTCCTCACATGTACCATTGGTGGTAGCAGCGGCCTCACACCCAGCATATCAGACTCTTAGCTCTGAACTCCAAGGCAGAGTCACCATGGCCCCATTTATATGAGGTTCCAGTTTTGGCCTACTTGGATCCTGACCACCCTCGGTCCCCGTAAGCGCCTTCCCCGGTGGCCGAGTTGGGTGAGGGGGCGCAGAGGTCGGAGTCAGTGTCGGACTCACCTTCTGCGATGTAGGGCCTTACCTTGGCGCAGCGGGCTACGCCACTGAAATAGCTGTTGTTCAGGAAGTCCAGATTCTCCTTGGACTGGGAGATGCTGAAGCCACTGAAGGAGCGCTCCAGCTCCTCGTGGTCCACTGAGGGGATAGAGATGGACGTGTCGCTGTCTGGCTTGCCCTCTCTATCCCCTTCGCCACTGCCTCCACCTCCTCCTCCACCACCTCCTCCTCCACCACCGCTGTTGCAGTGGGATCCCCGATTGCTCCCATTGTGGCCTCCAGAGGAGCGCTCGTGGGCCGGCGGAGGAGGGATACGGACCAAGGAGTGATCACCTACAGGAGAGGGTAAGTTGCCTTGGCTCGGCTGGTGGAACTCGCTGACGTTGTGCTGCTGCCAGGAGGTGGAGGGTGGGCAGTGGACCCCCGGGCCGGAACAGGATGGCGGTGGGTCAAAGTTCTTCTGTCCGATAGAGCTGTTGGATCGGATGATCTTGGTGATGGAGCCACTCTTCTCCATGTGGTCCACAGGGCTGTGGTAAGGCGGTGCTGGTTCGGGCTCCTTGGACCCAAAGTAGGCGTCCGTCTCCGACTGGGAGATGCCCATGCGCTGGATGTAGATGTTCACCAAGAAGTCCAGCTTCCTTTCCATTGACATGACCTGCTCAGAAGGGAAGACACCATGGTGTGATGGACAGTTGGAAAGCCCAAGTGAAACAAAGGTATACAATGAATATTGCCATCACCAGATAACAGTATACCTTACCTGTTTCTCCATTTTCCCTAGGCGCCCCATCATGCTTGTGTCCTCTTCAACCCCACTGTCAGTGGTTCCTTTGGGACGGTCTTTATCTGTGATTGGAGTACCTCGACCAACAATCTGGTCAACTCTACCGATTCAAAACACAAACAGGTAACGTCCGTCTAGTATCAAGCCAATAGAGTTGAAGCAAACCTACTTGAAATTGACACCTTATATCACCTTAAAAATGTATACCACAACAAAACAAAGCACTTACAGTACTATATTCTACTCTAAAAAAATCTCTGACCTTCAACTCAGGTCCATGGTATAACAAGTGGAAGTGTATAACCTGACAATATCTGATCCTACTGCAAGAGGTAGAGGAGTGCAGGTGTTGAGAGGAGAGTGCCACACACTTGGGTACAGCTCTCGCCTTCCTAGCGCTGAGCACAGTGGGAGTCAGACAGGCTCATGCATGGGATGGCATGGCATAACATGTATTACAGTGTGTTCAGACAACGGAGAGATGGAGGAGGAGGAGGAGGGGGAGGAGGAGGAGGAGGAGGAGGAGGAGGGGGAGGGGAGGAGGGGGAGGAGGAGGAGGAGGGGGAGGGGAGGAGGGGGAGGAGGAGAAGGAGGAGGAGGAGGACCTAGGTAGGGCCTTGGAGGATGCAGGGTTAGTTTTTTATCTCAACTACTCATCAGTGCTATTCATGGGCTCTTGAACCCCAGCAAGACAATACAGAAACACGTTATTTCAAGTTGAGAGGTTATAACAAAGGTCTTAAAAACCCTGAAGTTTCTAGACATGGTGGGTTGCCATATATGTTCTGCTTCATAACATTGTTAAGCCAGTTGTCAAAGTGTAAGGCAAGTTGTCATGACATGGGTTCTATGACTGCTATGACAAAGGTTCTGTAGGTATATTGAAAGGTTCTGTAGGCATTATGAGAGGTGATGTAAGCATTATGAGAGGTGATGTAGGCATTATGAGAGGTGATGTAAGCATTATGAGAGGTGATGTAGGCATTATGAGAGGTGATGTAGGCATTATGAGAGGTTCTGCAGGCATTATGAGAGGTTTCTGTTGGCATTATGAAAGGTTCTGTAGGCATTATGAAAGGTTCTGTAGGCATTATGAATGGTTCTGTAGGCATTATGAAAGGTTCTGTTGGCATTATGAAAGGTTCTGTAGGCATTATGAAAGGTTCTGTAGGCATTATGAAAGGTTCTGTAGGCATTATGAAAGGTTCTGTAGGCATTATGAAAGGTTCTGTAGGCATTATGAATGGTTGTGTTGGCATTATGAAAGGTTCTGTAGGCATTATGAAAGGTTCTGTAGGCATTATGAATGGTTCTGTTGGCATTATGAAAAGTTCTGTAGGCATTATGAAAGGTTCTGTAGGCATTATGAAAGGTTCTGTTGGCATTATGAATGGTTCTGTTGGCATTATGAAAGGTTCTGTAGGCATTATGAAAGGTTCTGTAGGCATTATGAATGGTTCTGTTTGCATTATGAATGGTTCTGTTGGCATTATGAAAAGTTCTGTAGGCATTATGAAAGGTTCTGTAGGCATTATGAAAGGTTCTGTAGGCATTATGAAAGGTTCTGTAGGCATTATGAAAGGTTCTGTAGGCATTATGAAAGGTTCTGTAGGCATTATGAAAGGTTCTGTAGGCATTATGAAAGCTTTGAGTAAAGTGTTAATCAAATGTGTACACTAAAACGGGAGGTTGATTCAAGTAAAGTGTCACTGAAAAAATAGCTTGGACATATTGGATCAGCTATACTTATTGCCCTGAAGCACCATGAACCTTCTACACTAGATTTAACTCTGACTGAGGCCTACTTATACACATGTAGGATCTTCATTTGATCACCCTGTTGCAGGATAACTTTTCTGCAATGCAGGATATTTAAAACGTGTATAGTTTTGAGGTTTAAAAATGCTTCTGAAGTTTGTAATTTCCACTTGAAATGTCAGACTTGATTTTCCCTTAGGAAAAATGTATCAACCCCGACAAAAATGTCTAACTATAATCCACATAATAATTCACATTTCCTGTTGGTGTAGAATTATTTTCCTGCTGTAGCAAAGTCTCAAATGAAGATCCTACATCTGTAAGAGGGTTAGCAATGAACTACCATTTTAAACGTCTGAATAAGAGAGAAAAATCCTCAGTATAAAAATATTATTCACAGAACTGCTTCATAGTCAGGTAAAACATGCTCACCAATTTCCCAACCATCCCAGGCAGCCAAGACTAGAAACTATGCAAACTTCTGAAATGGACCTTGTGCATCGTGTGGCATGCTTCAATACGCCTCATGCCAACATGCATCCAAAACCAGAGAACATACTATACTGTTCATAGTCGCCTCATAGGTCATAAGCAGTAGCTGTATCTTATTATTTGTATGTATAAGCTCGTCATTGTCAATGTATTGCAGGCGATTCAGCTCAACACTTTTTTTGTTCGGCTACTTGACTTGACTACTTACCTACAGTATATGAGCTTCTCCTATGTCCTACGGGAGCATTTACCATATTCTTAACTATTGGATAAACCAAGTTAGTCTTCTTTAACTTTTATTCTACTTTTATTCATTCTCTGGTAAAATCATTGCAGTATAGTGCAAGAAAAATGAGAAGAAACAAAATTGCACGTGTTATACTGTATGTGTATACAATGTATACACTATGTATTCAGCCGATTAGCACTCAAAGAGACAATATGAGTCAATGAGTTTCAGTAGTTATTTACTGAGAATAACTCATTAATTGCTGCTTGCAGTAAGATATTTGCCATTTTGATAAAGTCACTGCGTCACACCTCTTTATAGACACAGCTAGTCACATGCTGTCACATACAGTAGGCCGAGCCAAAAAAAGGTTTCCGCTGCTTGTCAACAGAATGGATAAGGAACTCAGGAGAATCTCTTGATGAGAGAGAGGCAGTCTGGTGAGGGCTAACCTAGGAGAGTATTTGGGTGACTCTTTGGGTCCATCAGATGAATACTTCTTATGGCGTGGAGTTGAGGGTCCATGGGGACCAACAATCATATCTATCCTGGCAAAGTGAATAGAGAAGACACATCCACAATGCAGGATGAAGGCGCAACACGGACCAGTCCGACAAGCGCACATGAAATGAACGAAACCAAAACAACAGAACGATTTGTATTTTCCAAAACACATTTTCCAAAGGGATGTTTTTTCATTTGGTAAAATAATCGCAGACTATAGCTGTATGATATGACAGTGAAGCCATCATTTAAAAAAATAGTGAGGAGATTTTGATATGAACATTTTTCTGTTATAAGTAGGAATATATTTACATACATGTGGAACCCTAACCACTAGCACTGCCTTTGCTACTTTATTGAGGAAGAATGTACGCACTATGACTGAGATATGTGGTTGTCTCACCTAGCTATCTGTAAGTCACTCTGGATAAGAGCGTCTGCTAAATGACTACAATGTAAACAATGTAAATGTTGTGGGATGCGTATAGACTCGGAATTCAGATTCAATGAACTCTGACCTTTTGGACGAACAAACCTCACCATGACTCTTAATTTGCAATGGCTGGTTGCACTGGGTAAGTACAAACCTCACAGAAAATTCCCTTGGTCATGGCTCCCAGAGTTGTGTCTTTAGAAGTTGGACACTTTATGGTGAACCTCTTAACATCATACAATGACTTCAGAATATGCCCCTTTGCAAGGAGCAGCTCAGGCCAAATGTTGATTGGCTTGATAAGAGTTGTATTAACATTCATACAGACTCACACTGCTTATAAAGAAGCAGACTACGTCAACGTTTCAGAAAAGGTCACTGATTGTCACTGATTCACTGAATTCGCTATACTCTCTTGTCATTGTTGGGGTACAGTAGCCTACGCCGGGATGTTGGTGGGACTCGGGAATATCATGAATTGTCAATCATCCTCTGATTCCTGGTGAATGGTGTGTGAACACATCACCACAGAGAACAGACATCACTAGATAGAACAGACATCACTACATATAACAGACATCACTAGATAGAACAGACATCACTACATATAACAGACATCACTAGATAGAACAGACATCACTACATATAACAGACATCACTACATATAACAGACATCACTAGAGAGAACAGACATAACTACATATAACAGACATCACTAGAGAGAACAGACATCACTACATATAACAGACATCACTAGAGAGAACAGACATAACTACATGTAACATATATCACTAGAGAGAACAGACATCACTACATATAACAGACATCACTAGAGAGAACAGACATAACTATATATAACATATATCACTAGAGAACAGACATAACTACATATAACAGACATCACTACATATAACAGACATAACAACATATAACAGACATAACTACATATAACAGACACCACTACATATAACAGACATCACTAGAGAGAACAGACATCACTAGAGAGAACAGACATCACTACATATAACAGACATCACTACATATAACAGACATCACTAGAGAGAACAGACATAACTAGAGAGATCAGACATCACTACATATAACAGACATCACTACAGAGAACAGACATCACTAGAGAGAACAGACATCACTAGAGAGAACAGACATCACTACATATAACAGACATCACTACATATAACAGACATCACTAGAGAGAACAGACATCACTAGAGAGAACAGACATCACTACATATAACAGACACCACTAGAGAGAACAGACATCACTACATATAACAGACATCACTAGAGAGAACAGACATCACTACATATAACAGACATAACTAGAGAGAACAGACATCACTAGAGAGAACAGACATCACTACATATAACAGACATCACTAGAGAGAACAGACATCACTAGAGAGAACAGACATCACTACATATAACTGACATCACTACATATAACATATATCACTAGAGAACAGACATAACTACATATAACAGACATCACTACATATAACAGACATCACTAGAGAACAGACATCACTACATATAACAGACATCACGAGAGAGAACAGACATTACTACATATAACAGACATCACTACATATAACAGACATCACTAGAGAGAACAGACATCACTAGAGAACAGACATCACTACATATAACAGACATCACTACATATAACAGACATCACTAGAGAGATCAGACATCACTACATATAACAGACATCACTACATATAACAGACATAACAACATATAACAGACATAACTACATATAACAGACATCACTAGAGAGAACAGACATCACTAGAGAGATCAGACATCACTAGAGAGAACAGACATCACTAGAGAGAACAGACATCACTACATATAACAGACATCACTACATATAACAGATATCACTACATATAACAGACATCACTAAAGAGAACAGACATCACTAGAGAGAACAGACATCACTACATATAACAGACATCACTACATATAACAGACATCACTAGAGAGAACAGACATAACTAGAGAGATCAGACATCACTACATATAACAGACATCACTACAGAGAACAGACATCACTAGAGAGAACAGACATCACTAGAGAGAACAGACATCACTACATATAACAGACATCACTACATATAACAGACATCACTAGAGAGAACAGACATCACTAGAGAGAACAGACATCACTACATATAACAGACACCACTAGAGAGAACAGACATCACTACATATAACAGACATCACTAGAGAGAACAGACATCACTACATATAACAGACATAACTAGAGAGAACAGACATCACTAGAGAGAACAGACATCACTACATATAACAGACACCACTAGAGAGAACAGACATCACTACATATAACAGACATCACTACATATAACAGACATCACTAGAGAGAACAGACATCACTAGAGAGAACAGACATCACTACATATAACAGACATCACTAGAGAGAACAGACATCACTAGAGAGAACAGACATAACTACATATAACAGACATCACTACATATAACAGACATCACTAGAGAACAGACATCACTACATATAACAGACATCACTAGAGAGAACAGACATCACTAGAGAACAGACATCACTACATATAACAGACATCACTAGAGAGATCAGACATCACTACATATAACAGACATCACTACATATAACAGACATAACAACATATAACAGACATAACTACATATAACAGACATCACTAGAGAGAACAGACATCACTAGAGATATCAGACATCACTAGAGAGAACAGACATCACTAGAGAGAACAGACATCACTAGAGAGATCAGACATCACTAGAGAGAACAGACATCACTAGAGAGAACAGACATCACTAAAGAGAACAGACATCACTAGAGAGAACAGACATAACTACATATAACATATATCACTAGAGAACAGACATAACTACATATAACAGACATCACTACATATAACAGACATCACTAGAGAGAACAGACATCACTAGAGAGATCAGACATCACTAGAGAGAACAGACATCACTAGAGAGAACAGACATCACTACATATAACAGAAATCACTACATATAACAGACATCACTACATATAACAGACATCACTAGAAAGATCAGACATCACTACATATAGCAGACATCACTACATATAACAGACATAACAACATATAACAGACATAACTACATATAACAGACATCACTAGAGAGAACAGACATCACTAGAGAGATCAGACATCACTAGAGAGAACAGACATCACTAGAGAGAACAGACATCACTACATATAACAGACATCACTACATATAACAGATATCACTAGAGAGAACAGACATCACTAGAGAGAACAGACATCACTAGAGAGATCAGACATCACTAAAGAGAACAGACATCACTAGAGAGAACAGACATCACTACATATAACAGACACCACTAGAGAGAACAGACATCACTAGAGAGAACAGACATCACTACATATAACAGACATGACTACATATAACAGACATCACTAGAGAGAACAGACATCACTAGAGAGATCAGACATCACTAGAGAGAACAGACATCACTAGAGAGAACAGACATCACTACATATAACAGACATCACTAGAGAGAACAGACATCACTACATATAACAGACATCACTACATATAACAGACATCACTACATATAACAGACATCACTACAGAGAACAGACATCACTAGAGAGAACAGACATCACTAGAGAGAACAGACATCACTAGAGAGAACAGACATCACTACATATAACAGACATCACTACATATAACAGACATCACTAGAGAGAACAGACATCACTAGAGAGATCAGACATCACTAGAGAGAACAGACATCACTAGAGAAAACAGACATCACTAGAGAGAACAGACATCACTACATATAACAGAAATCACTACATATAACAGACATCACTACATATAACAGACATCACTAGAAAGATCAGACATCACTACATATAGCAGACATCACTACATATAACAGACATAACAACATATAACAGACATAACTACATATAACAGACATCACTAGAGAGATCAGACATCACTAGAGAGAACAGACATCACTAGAGATAACAGACATCACTAAAGATAACAGACATCACTAGAGAGAACAGACATCACTACATATAACAGACATGACTACATATAACAGACATCACTAGAGAGAACAGACATCACTAGAGAGATCAGACATCACCAGAGAGAACAGACATCACTAGAGAGATCAGACATCACTACATATAACAGACATCACTAGAGAGAACAGACATCACTACATATAACAGACATCACTACAGAGAACAGACATCACTACATATAACAGACATCACTACAGAGAACAGACATCACTAGAGAGAACAGACTTCACTAGAGAGAACAGACATCACTAGAGAGAACAGACATCACTACATATAACAGACATCACTAGAGAGAACAGACATCACTACATATAACAGACATCACTACATATAACAGACATCACTAGAGAGAACAGACATCACTAGAGAGAACAGACATCACTACATATAACAGACACCACTAGAGAGAATAGACATCACTACATATAACAGACATCACTACATATAACAGACATCACTAGAGAGAACAGACTTCACTAGAGAGAACAGACATAACAACATATAACAGACATCACTAGAGAGAACAGACATCACTACATATAGCAGACATCACTAGAGGGAACAGACATCACTACATATAACAGACATCACTACAGAGAACAGACATCACTACATATAACAGACATCACTACATATAACAGACATCACTACATATAACAGACATCACTAGAGAGAACAGACATCACTAGAGAGAACAGACATCACTAGAGAGAACAGACATCACTACATATAACAGACATCACTACATATAACAGATATCACTACATATAACAGACATCACTAGAGAGAACAGACATCACTAGAGAACAGACATCACTACATATAACAGACATCACTAGAGAGAACAGACATCACTACATATAACAGACATCACTACATATAACAGACAACACTACATATAACAGACATCACTAGAGAGATCAGACATCACTACATATAACAGACATCACTAGAGAGAACAGACATCACTACATATAGCAGACATCACTACATATAACAGACATAACAACATATAACAGACATAACTACATATAACAGACATCACTAGAGAGAACAGACATCACTAGAGAGAACAGACATCACTAGAGAGAACAGACATCACTACATATAACAGACATCACTACATATAACAGATATCACTAGAGAGAACAGACATCACTAGAGAGAACAGACATCACTAGAGAGATCAGACATCACTAAAGAGAACAGACATCACTAGAGAGAACAGACATCACTACATATAACAGACACCACTAGAGAGAACAGACATCACTAGAGAGAACAGACATCACTACATATAACAGACATGACTACATATAACAGACATCACTAGAGAGAACAGACATCACTAGAGAGATCAGACATCACTAGAGAGAACAGACATCACTAGAGAGAACAGACATCACTACATATAACAGACATCACTAGAGAGAACAGACATCACTACATATAACAGACATCACTACATATAACAGACATCACTACATTTAACAGACATCACTAGAGAGAACAGACATCACTAGAGAGATCAGACATCACTAGAGAGAACAGACATCACTAGAGAAAACAGACATCACTAGAGAGAACAGACATCACTACATATAACAGACATCACTACATATAACAGACATCACTAGAGAGAACAGACATCACTAGAGAGATCAGACATCACTAGAGAGAACAGACATCACTAGAGAAAACAGACATCACTAGAGAGAACAGACATCACTACATATAACAGAAATCACTACATATAACAGACATCACTACATATAACAGACATCACTAGAAAGATCAGACATCACTACATATAGCAGACATCACTACATATAACAGACATAACAACATATAACAGACATAACTACATATAACAGACATCACTAGAGAGATCAGACATCACTAGAGAGAACAGACATCACTAGAGAGAACAGACATCACTAAAGAGAACAGACATCACTAGAGAGAACAGACATCACTACATATAACAGACATGACTACATATAACAGACATCACTAGAGAGAACAGACATCACTAGAGAGATCAGACATCACTAGAGAGAACAGACATCACTAGAGAGATCAGACATCACTACATATAACAGACATCACTAGAGAGAACAGACATCACTACATATAACAGACATCACTACAGAGAACAGACATCACTACATATAACAGACATCACTACAGAGAACAGACATCACTAGAGAGAACAGACTTCACTAGAGAGAACAGACATCACTAGAGAGAACAGACATCACTACATATAACAGACATCACTAGAGACAACAGACATCACTACATATAACAGACATCACTACATATAACAGACATCACTAGAGAGAACAGACATCACTAGAGAGAACAGACATCACTACATGTAACAGACACCACTAGAGAGAATAGACATCACTACATATAACAGACATCACTACATATAACAGACATCACTACATATAACAGATATCACTACATATAACAGACATCACTAGAGAGAACAGACATCACTAGAGAACAGACATCACTACATATAACAGACATCACTAGAGAGAACAGACATCACTACATATAACAGACATCACTACATATAACAGACAACACTACATATAACACACATCACTAGAGAGATCAGACATCACTACATATAACAGACATCACTAGAGAGAACAGACATCACTACATATAGCAGACATCACTACATATAACAGACATAACAACATATAACAGACATAACTACATATAACAGACATCACTAGAGAGAACAGACATCACTAGAGAGAACAGACATCACTAGAGAGAACAGACATCACTACATATAACAGACATCACTACATATAACAGATATCACTAGAGAGAACAGACATCACTAGAGAGAACAGACATCACTAGAGAGATCAGACATCACTAAAGAGAACAGACATCACTAGAGAGAACAGACATCACTACATATAACAGACACCACTAGAGAGAACAGACATCACTAGAGAGAACAGACATCACTACATATAACAGACATGACTACATATAACAGACATCACTAGAGAGAACAGACATCACTAGAGAGATCAGACATCACTAGAGAGAACAGACATCACTAGAGAGAACAGACATCACTACATATAACAGACATCACTAGAGAGAACAGACATCACTACATATAACAGACATCACTACATATAACAGACATCACTACATTTAACAGACATCACTAGAGAGAACAGACATCACTAGAGAGATCAGACATCACTAGAGAGAACAGACATCACTAGAGAAAACAGACATCACTAGAGAGAACAGACATCACTACATATAACAGACATCACTACATATAACAGACATCACTAGAGAGAACAGACATCACTAGAGAGATCAGACATCACTAGAGAGAACAGACATCACTAGAGAAAACAGACATCACTAGAGAGAACAGACATCACTACATATAACAGAAATCACTACATATAACAGACATCACTACATATAACAGACATCACTAGAAAGATCAGACATCACTACATATAGCAGACATCACTACATATAACAGACATAACAACATATAACAGACATAACTACATATAACAGACATCACTAGAGAGATCAGACATCACTAGAGAGAACAGACATCACTAGAGAGAACAGACATCACTAAAGAGAACAGACATCACTAGAGAGAACAGACATCACTACATATAACAGACATGACTACATATAACAGACATCACTAGAGAGAACAGACATCACTAGAGAGATCAGACATCACTAGAGAGAACAGACATCACTAGAGAGATCAGACATCACTACATATAACAGACATCACTAGAGAGAACAGACATCACTACATATAACAGACATCACTACAGAGAACAGACATCACTACATATAACAGACATCACTACAGAGAACAGACATCACTAGAGAGAACAGACTTCACTAGAGAGAACAGACATCACTAGAGAGAACAGACATCACTACATATAACAGACATCACTAGAGACAACAGACATCACTACATATAACAGACATCACTACATATAACAGACATCACTAGAGAGAACAGACATCACTAGAGAGAACAGACATCACTACATGTAACAGACACCACTAGAGAGAATAGACATCACTACATATAACAGACATCACTACATATAACAGACATCACTAGAGAGAACAGACTTCACTAGAGAGAACAGACATAACAACATATAACAGACATCACTAGAGAGAACAGACATCACTACATATAGCAGACATCACTAGAGAGAACAGACATCACTACATATAACAGACATCACTACAGAGAACAGACATCACTACATATAACAGACATCACTACATATAACAGACATCACTACATATAACAGACATCACTAGAGAGAACAGACATCACTAGAGAGAACAGACATCACTACATATAACAGACATCACTACATATAACAGATATCACTACATATAACAGACATCACTAGAGAGAACAGACATCACTAGAGAACAGACATCACTACATATAACAGACATCACTAGAGAGAACAGACATCACTACATATAACAGACATCACTACATATAACAGACATCACTACATATAACAGATATCACTACATATAACAGACATCACTAGAGAGAACAGACATCACTAGAGAGAACAGACATCACTACATATAACAGACATCACTACATATAACAGATATCACTACATATAACAGACATCACTAGAGAGAACAGACATCACTAGAGAACAGACATCACTACATATAACAGACATCACTAGAGAGAACAGACATCACTACATATAACAGACATCACTACATATAACAGACATCACTACATATAACAGACATCACTAGAGAGAACAGACATCACTAGAGAGAACAGACATCACTACATATAACAGACACCACTAGAGAGAACAGACATCACTACACATAACAGACATCACTACATATAACAGACATCACTAGAGAGAACAGACATCACTAGAGAGAACAGACATCACTACATATAACAGACATCACTACATATAACAGACATCACTAGAGAGAACAGACATCACTAGAGAGAACAGACATCACTACATATAACAGACATCACTACACATAACAGACATCACTAGAGAGAACAGACATCACTACACATAACAGACATCACTACATATAACAGACATCACTAGAGAGAACAGACATCACTAGAGAGAACAGACATCACTACATATAACAGACATCACTGGAGAGAAGAGACATCACTACATTTAACAGACATCACTACAGAGAACAGACATCATTAGAGAGAACAGACATCACTAGAGAGAACAGACATCACTAGAGAGAACAGACATCACTACATTTTACAGACAGCACTACATATAACAGACATAACTACAGAAAACAGACATCACAAGAGAGATCAGACATCACTAGAGAGATCAGACATCACTAGAGAGAACAGACATCACTAGAGAGAACCGACATCACTAAAGAGAACAGACATCACTAGAGAGAACAGACATAACTACATATAACATATATCACTAGAGAACAGACATAACTACATATAACAGACATCACTACATATAACAGACATCACTAGAGAGAACAGACATCACTAGAGAGATCAGACATCACTAGAGAGAACAGACATCACTAGAGAGAACAGACATCACTAGAGAGAACAGACATCACTACATATAACAGAAATCACTACATATAACAGATATCACTACATATAACAGACATCACTAGAAAGATCAGACATCACTACATATAACAGATATCACTACATATAGCAGACATCACTACATATAACAGACATAACAACATATAACAGACATAACTACATATAACAGACATCACTAGAGAGAACAGACATCACTAGAGATATCAGACATCACTAGAGAGAACAGACATCACTAGAGAGAACAGACATCACTAGAGAACAGACATCACTAGAGAGAACAGACATCACTACATATAACAGACATGACTACATATAACAGACATCACTAGAGAGAACAGACATCAATAGAGAGATCAGACATCACTACATATAACAGACATCACTACAGAGAACAGACATCACTACAGAGAACAGACATCACTAGGGAGAACAGACATCACTAGAGAGAACAGACATCACTACATATAACATATATCACTAGAGAGAACAGACATCACTACATATAACAGACATCACTACATATAACAGACATCACTAGAGAGAACAGACATCACTAGAGAGAACAGACATCACTACATATAACAGACACCACTAGAGAGAACAGACATCACTACATATAACAGACATCACTAGAGAGAACAGACATCACTACATATAACAGACATCACTAGAGAGAACAGACATCACTACATATAACAGACATCACTAGAGAGAACAGACATCACTAGAGAGAACAGACATTACTACATATAACAGACATCACTACATATAACAGATATCACTACATATAACAGACATCACTAGAGAGAACAGACTTCACTACATATAACAGACATCACTAGAGAGAACAGACATCACTAGAGAGCACAGACATTACTACATATAACAGACATGACTACATATAACAGACATCACTAGAGAGAACAGACATCAATAGAGAGATCAGACATCACTACATATAACAGATATCACTACATATAACAGACATCACTAGAGAGAACAGACATCACTAGAGAACAGACATCACTACATATAACAGACATCACTAGAGAGAACAGACATCACTACATATAACAGACATCACTACATATAACAGACTTCACTAGAGAGATCAGACATCACTACATATAACAGACATCACTACATAAACAGACATCACTACAGAGAACAGACATCACTACATATAACAGACATCACTAGAGAGAACAGACATCACTAGAGAGAACAGACATCACTACACATAACAGACATCACTAGAGAGAACAGACATCACTAGAGAGAACAGACATCACTAGAGAGAACAGACATCACTAGAGAGAACAGATATCACTACATATAATAGACATCACTAGAGAGAACAGACATCACTAGAGAGAACAGACATCACTAGAGAGAACAGACATCACTACATATAACAGACATCACTGGAGAGAACAGACATCTCTACATATAACAGACATCACTACAGAGAACAGACATCACTACATATAACAGACATCATTAGAGAGAACAGACGTCACTAGAGAGAACAGACATCACTAGAGAGAACAGACAGCACTACATATAACAGACATAACTACAGAAAACAGACATCACAAGAGAGATCAGACATCACTAGAGAGATCAGACATCCCCAGAGAGATCAGACATCACCACAGAGAACAGACATCACCACAGAGAACAGATATCACTACAGAAAACAGACATCACTAGAGAGATCAGACATCACTAGAGAGATCAGACATCACTCGAGAGATCAGACATCACCACAGAGAACAGACATCATTACAGAGAACAGACATCACTACATATAACAGACATCACTAGAGAACAGACATCATTAGAGAACAGACATCACTAGAGAGAACAGACATCACTAGAGAGAACAGACATCACTACAGAGAACAGACATCACTACAGAGAACATACATCACTAGAGAGATCAGACATCACTAGAGAGATCAGACATCACTAGAGAGATCAGACATCACTAGAGAGATCAGACATCACCACAGAGAACAGACATCACTACATATAACAGACATCACTAGAGAGAACAGACATCACTACATATAACAGACATCACTACATATAACAGACATCACTAGAGAGAACAGACATCACTAGAGAGAACAGACATCACTACATGTAACAGACACCACTAGAGAGAATAGACATCACTACATATAACAGACATCACTACATATAACAGACATCACTAGAGAGAACAGACTTCACTAGAGAGAACAGACATAACAACATATAACAGACATCACTAGAGAGAACAGACATCACTACATATAGCAGACATCACTAGAGAGAACAGACATCACTACATATAACAGACATCACTACAGAGAACAGACATCACTACATATAACAGACATCACTACATATAACAGACATCACTACATATAACAGACATTACTAGAGAGAACAGACATCACTAGAGAGAACAGACATCACTAGAGAGAACAGACATCACTACATATAACAGACATCACTACATATAACAGATATCACTACATATAACAGACATCACTAGAGAGAACAGACATCACTAGAGAGAACAGACATCACTACATATAACAGACATCACTACATATAACAGATATCACTACATATAACAGACATCACTAGAGAGAACAGACATCACTAGAGAACAGACATCACTACATATAACAGACATCACTAGAGAGAACAGACATCACTACATATAACAGACATCACTACATATAACAGACATCACTACATATAACAGACATCACTAGAGAGAACAGACATCACTAGAGAGAACAGACATCACTACACATAACAGACATCACTAGAGAGAACAGACATCACTACACATAACAGACATCACTACATATAACAGACATCACTAGAGAGAACAGACATCACTAGAGAGAACAGACATCACTACATATAACAGACATCACCTGAGAGAAGAGACATCACTACATTTAACAGACATCACTACAGAGAACAGACATCATTAGAGAGAACAGACATCACTAGAGAGAACAGACATCACTAGAGAGAACAGACATCACTACATTTTACAGACATAACTACAGAAAACAGACATCACAAGAGAGATCAGACATCACTAGAGAGATCAGACATCACTAGAGAGATCAGACATCACTAGAGAGATCAGACATCACCACAGAGAACAGACATCACTACATATAACAGACATCACTAGAGAGAACAGACATCACTACATATAACAGACATCACTACATATAACAGACATCACTAGAGAGAACAGACATCACTAGAGAGAACAGACATCACTACATGTAACAGACACCACTAGAGAGAATAGACATCACTACATATAACAGACATCACTACATATAACAGACATCACTAGAGAGAACAGACTTCACTAGAGAGAACAGACATAACAACATATAACAGACATCACTAGAGAGAACAGACATCACTACATATAGCAGACATCACTAGAGAGAACAGACATCACTACATATAACAGACATCACTAAAGAGAACAGACATCACTACATATAACAGACATCACTACATATAACAGACATCACAACATATAACAGACATTACTAGAGAGAACAGACATCACTAGAGAGAACAGACATCACTAGAGAGAACAGACATAACTACATATAACAGACATCACTACATATAACAGATATCACTACATATAACAGACATCACTAGAGAGAACAGACATCACTAGAGAGAACAGACATCACTACATATAACAGATATCACTACATATAACAGACATCACTAGAGAGAACAGACATCACTAGAGAGAACAGACATCACTACATATAACAGACATCACTACATATAACAGATATCACTACATATAACAGACATCACTAGAGAGAACAGACATCACTAGAGAGAACAGACATCACTACATATAACAGACATCACTACATATAACAGACATCACTAGAGAGAACAGACATCACTAGAGAACAGACATCACTACATATAACAGACATCACTAGAGAGAACAGACATCACTAGAGAGAACAGACATCACTACATATAACAGACATCACTACATATAACAGACATCACTAGAGAGAACAGACATCACTAGAGAACAGACATCACTACATATAACAGACATCACTAGAGAGAACAGACATCACTACATATAACAGACATCACTACATATAACAGACATCACTACATATAACAGACATCACTAGAGAGAACAGACATCACTAGAGAGAACAGACATCACTACACATAACAGACATCACTAGAGAGAACAGACATCACTACACATAACAGACATCACTACATATAACAGACATCACTAGAGAGAACAGACATCACTAGAGAGAACAGACATCACTACATATAACAGACATCACTACATATAACAGACATCACTAGAGAGAACAGACATCACTAGAGAACAGACATCACTACATATAACAGACATCACTAGAGAGAACAGACATCACTACATATAACAGACATCACTACATATAACAGACATCACTACATATAACAGACATCACTAGAGAGAACAGACATCACTAGAGAGAACAGACATCACTACACATAACAGACATCACTAGAGAGAACAGACATCACTACACATAACAGACATCACTACATATAACAGACATCACTAGAGAGAACAGACATCACTAGAGAGAACAGACATCACTACACATAACAGACATCACTAGAGAGAACAGACATCACTACACATAACAGACATCACTACATATAACAGACATCACTAGAGAGAACAGACATCACTAGAGAGAACAGACATCACTACATATAACAGACATCACTGGAGAGAAGAGACATCACTACATTTAACAGACATCACTACAGAGAACAGACATCATTAGAGAGAACAGACATCACTAGAGAGAACAGACATCACTAGAGAGAACAGACATCACTACATTTTACAGACATAACTACAGAAAACAGACATCACAAGAGAGATCAGACATCACTAGAGAGATCAGACATCACTAGAGAGAACAGACATCACTAGAGAGAACAGACATCACTACATATAACAGACATCACTACATATAACAGACATCACTACATATAACAGACATCACTAGAGAGAACAGACATCACTAGAGAGAACAGACATCACTACACATAACAGACATCACTAGAGAGAACAGACATCACTACACATAACAGACATCACTACATATAACAGACATCACTAGAGAGAACAGACATCACTAGAGAGAACAGACATCACTACATATAACAGACATCACCTGAGAGAAGAGACATCACTACATTTAACAGACATCACTACAGAGAACAGACATCATTAGAGAGAACAGACATCACTAGAGAGAACAGACATCACTAGAGAGAACAGACATCACTACATTTTACAGACATAACTACAGAAAACAGACATCACAAGAGAGATCAGACATCACTAGAGAGATCAGACATCACTAGAGAGATCAGACATCACTAGAGAGATCAGACATCACCACAGAGAACAGACATCACTACATATAACAGACATCACTAGAGAGAACAGACATCACTACATATAACAGACATCACTACATATAACAGACATCACTAGAGAGAACAGACATCACTAGAGAGAACAGACATCACTACATGTAACAGACACCACTAGAGAGAATAGACATCACTACATATAACAGACATCACTACATATAACAGACATCACTAGAGAGAACAGACTTCACTAGAGAGAACAGACATAACAACATATAACAGACATCACTAGAGAGAACAGACATCACTACATATAGCAGACATCACTAGAGAGAACAGACATCACTACATATAACAGACATCACTACAGAGAACAGACATCACTACATATAACAGACATCACTACATATAACAGACATCACTACATATAACAGACATTACTAGAGAGAACAGACATCACTAGAGAGAACAGACATCACTAGAGAGAACAGACATAACTACATATAACAGACATCACTACATATAACAGATATCACTACATATAACAGACATCACTAGAGAGAACAGACATCACTAGAGAGAACAGACATCACTACATATAACAGATATCACTACATATAACAGACATCACTAGAGAGAACAGACATCACTAGAGAGAACAGACATCACTACATATAACAGACATCACTACATATAACAGATATCACTACATATAACAGACATCACTAGAGAGAACAGACATCACTAGAGAGAACAGACATCACTACATATAACAGACATCACTACATATAACAGACATCACTAGAGAGAACAGACATCACTAGAGAACAGACATCACTACATATAACAGACATCACTAGAGAGAACAGACATCACTAGAGAGAACAGACATCACTACATATAACAGACATCACTACATATAACAGACATCACTAGAGAGAACAGACATCACTAGAGAACAGACATCACTACATATAACAGACATCACTAGAGAGAACAGACATCACTACATATAACAGACATCACTACATATAACAGACATCACTACATATAACAGACATCACTAGAGAGAACAGACATCACTAGAGAGAACAGACATCACTACACATAACAGACATCACTAGAGAGAACAGACATCACTACACATAACAGACATCACTACATATAACAGACATCACTAGAGAGAACAGACATCACTAGAGAGAACAGACATCACTACATATAACAGACATCACTACATATAACAGACATCACTAGAGAGAACAGACATCACTAGAGAACAGACATCACTACATATAACAGACATCACTAGAGAGAACAGACATCACTACATATAACAGACATCACTACATATAACAGACATCACTACATATAACAGACATCACTAGAGAGAACAGACATCACTAGAGAGAACAGACATCACTACACATAACAGACATCACTAGAGAGAACAGACATCACTACACATAACAGACATCACTACATATAACAGACATCACTAGAGAGAACAGACATCACTAGAGAGAACAGACATCACTACACATAACAGACATCACTAGAGAGAACAGACATCACTACACATAACAGACATCACTACATATAACAGACATCACTAGAGAGAACAGACATCACTAGAGAGAACAGACATCACTACATATAACAGACATCACTGGAGAGAAGAGACATCACTACATTTAACAGACATCACTACAGAGAACAGACATCATTAGAGAGAACAGACATCACTAGAGAGAACAGACATCACTAGAGAGAACAGACATCACTACATTTTACAGACATAACTACAGAAAACAGACATCACAAGAGAGATCAGACATCACTAGAGAGATCAGACATCACTAGAGAGAACAGACATCACTAGAGAGAACAGACGTCACTAGAGAGAACAGACATCACTAGAGAGAACAGACAGCACTACATATAACAGACATAACTACAGAAAACAGACATCACAAGAGAGATCAGACATCACTAGAGAGATCAGACATCACTAGAGAGAACAGACATCACTAGAGAGAACAGACATCACTAAAGAGAACAGACATCACTAGAGAGAACAGACATAACTACATATAACATATATCACTAGAGAACAGACATAACTACATATAACAGACATCACTACATATAACAGACATCACTAGAGAGAACAGACATCACTAGAGAGATCAGACATCACTAGAGAGAACAGACATCACTAGAGAGAACAGACATCACTAGAGAGAACAGACATCACTACATATAACAGAAATCACTACATATAACAGATATCACTACATATAACAGACATCACTAGAAAGATCAGACATCACTACATATAGCAGACATCACTACATATAACAGACATAACAACATATAACAGACATAACTACATATAACAGACATCACTAGAGAGAACAGACATCACTAGAGATATCAGACATCACTAGAGAGAACAGACATCACTAGAGAGAACAGACATCACTAGAGAACAGACATCACTAGAGAGAACAGACATCACTACATATAACAGACATGACTACATATAACAGACATCACTAGAGAGAACAGACATCAATAGAGAGATCAGACATCACTACATATAACAGACATCACTACAGAGAACAGACATCACTACAGAGAACAGACATCACTAGGGAGAACAGACATCACTAGAGAGAACAGACATCACTACATATAACATATATCACTAGAGAGAACAGACATCACTACATATAACAGACATCACTACATATAACAGACATCACTAGAGAGAACAGACATCACTAGAGAGAACAGACATCACTACATATAACAGACACCACTAGAGAGAACAGACATCACTACATATAACAGACATCACTAGAGAGAACAGACATCACTACATATAACAGACATCACTAGAGAGAACAGACATCACTACATATAACAGACATCACTAGAGAGAACAGACATCACTAGAGAGAACAGACATTACTACATATAACAGACATCACTACATATAACAGATATCACTACATATAACAGACATCACTAGAGAGAACAGACATCACTAGAGAACAGACATCACTACATATAACAGACATCACTAGAGAGAACAGACATCACTAGAGAGCACAGACATTACTACATATAACAGACATCACTACATATAACAGATATCACTACATATAACAGACATCACTAGAGAGAACAGACATCACTAGAGAACAGACATCACTACATATAACAGACATCACTAGAGAGAACAGACATCACTACATATAACAGACATCACTACATATAACAGACTTCACTAGAGAGATCAGACATCACTACATATAACAGACATCACTACATAAACAGACATCACTACAGAGAACAGACATCACTAGAGAGAACAGACATCACTAGAGAGAACAGACATCACTACACATAACAGACATCACTAGAGAGAACAGACATCACTAGAGAGAACAGACATCACTAGAGAGAACAGACATCACTAGAGAGAACAGATATCACTACATATAATAGACATCACTAGAGAGAACAGACATCACTAGAGAGAACAGACATCACTAGAGAGAACAGACATCACTACATATAACAGACATCACTAGAGAGAACAGACATCTCTACATATAACAGACATCACTACAGAGAACAGACATCACTACATATAACAGACATCATTAGAGAGAACAGACGTCACTAGAGAGAACAGACATCACTAGAGAGAACAGACAGCACTACATATAACAGACATAACTACAGAAAACAGACATCACAAGAGAGATCAGACATCACTAGAGAGATCAGACATCCCCAGAGAGATCAGACATCACCACAGAGAACAGACATCACCACAGAGAACAGATATCACTACAGAAAACAGACATCACTAGAGAGATCAGACATCACTAGAGAGATCAGACATCACTCGAGAGATCAGACATCACCACAGAGAACAGACATCATTACAGAGAACAGACATCACTACATATAACAGACATCACTAGAGAACAGACATCATTAGAGAACAGACATCACTAGAGAGAACAGACATCACTAGAGAGAACAGACATCACTACAGAGAACAGACATCACTACAGAGAACATACATCACTAGAGAGATCAGACATCACTAGAGAGATCAGACATCACTAGAGAGATCAGACATCACTAGAGAGATCAGACATCACCACAGAGAACAGACATCACTACAGAGACCAGACATCACTAGAGAGATCAGACATCACTATAGAGATCAGACATCACTAGAGAGATCAGACATCACCGCAGAGAACAGACAACTCCGCAGAGAACAGACATCACCACAGAGAACAGACATCACTACAGAGAACAGACATCACAAGAGAGATCAGACATCACTAGAGAGATCAGACATCACTACAGAGATCAGACATCACTAGAGAGATCAGACATCACCACAGAGAACAGACATCACTACAGAGACCAGACATCACTAGAGAGATCAGACATCACTATAGAGATCAGACATCACTAGAGAGATCAGACATCACCGCAGAGAACAGACAACTCCGCAGAGAACAGACATCACCACAGAGAACAGACATCACTACAGAGAACAGACATCACAAGAGAGATCAGACATCACTAGAGAGATCAGACATCACTACAGAGATCAGACATCACTCGATAGATCAGACATCACTACAGAGAACAGACATCACAAGAGAGATCAGACATCACTAGAGAGATCAGACATCACTACAGAGATCAGACATCACTACAGAGAACAGACATCACAAGAGAGATCAGACATCACTCGAGAGATCAGACATCACTACAGAGAACAGACATCACAAGAGAGATCAGACATCACTACAGAAAACAGACATTATGGACATCAAACACAGGAGGACACAACGAGGCATGCAATGTAGTTGTAACCTCACGCTCTAATCGAGTGCTGTACCCAGGGATCTAAAAGTGTGGCAAAAGACCTGTTTCTTAGAGAGAGACTAAGAGCAAGAGAGAAGGAGAGAGGGAGGGTATCTTGCCTGGACTGGAGGTTTTTGATGCGGGCCAGCATGTCCAAGTGGCCGGCTGAATACTGCTCTATGACGTCCATCACGTCGTACGGCCGCAGGCTCTCTTTGAACTTCCTCTTGGAGACCATGAACCTCATAATGCTGAGGAAGAGAGAGATCTTTCAGATATGAACACAACCTCAAGGGGACATTTCATAGATGTATGATCATTCTACTAGGGTTGGGGGGAATTATGTGGGGCATGAGACATCTTAATTAACTTTATACATGTCTGTATAACAGCGTAAACCGATTTTCCCAAATTTAGTATTCTAGCGCTGGTCTGGAAAATAATACAGATAAAATGAGAGATTGAGATTGGGACCTGACTAGGATTGTAAAATTACACTAATGTCTGTAACTTTCCCCCAAACTCCCAGAAATCCCAGTTGAAAGATTCCCAGAAATCCCAGTTGAAAGATTCCAAGAAATCCCAGTTGAAATATTCCCAGATTCAGGAGTGAATAAACTGGAAATAAGGACCTGGGAATTTTGGAAAAGTTAGACATTTTGCAACACTAGAACTGAGCCAGACCCACTCTGAAAGACAACACTTGTCTTGGCTTACCAAATGGCCCTGATGGAGACCTTGAGTCCGGGAGTTAAGTCCGGAGGGACAAACTCACAGTGGCAGCTCTTATTGTCGTCCGCTATGTCCTCACCAGGGAGGCTGGCTTCTACGAAACACAACAAGCACATGACAGCTCCGGTGTTAGCGTGTTCCTGTGGGATGGAAACGCTGAGCTGTCATCTGCACTCTCATTCCATATTTTAGGATGTCAGTCTGCATGGAACCAAGCGAAGGCAAGGCACGGCCATTAACTTGCACAGCCCAGGGTTACAGTGGGGGATTGGGAGCCGGGTCGAATCGAGGGCAGGTTAATGGCAGTGTCGGTTCATCTCATTGGCCAATGCAGGATAAGGTAAAGGAAAAGGGGGTGGGGGGACATAGTGTTACCAGTTAGAGGTTAAGGGGTTAATCTTACTACTGTGGCCCAAAAATATAAATGTGTGGCGTGCCGTGCCGAAGCCAGTGTGCTCATGTCTGAAGCTACGCTAGCAGCTAGCATCCTCAGCAGGACAGGCCTCTGCAGTGGACCACAGCCTAGTCAATCAGCAGTTTGAGACAGTCAAGTTCTAGGTGTACAGATGTAGGATCACTTTTGTTGCTGAGAATTTTCCTGCACAGCAGGAAATGCACACTTGTAATATATTTGAGGTTTAAAAAGGCTTTGAAAGTTTGTAATTTCCACTTTAAAATGTCTCTAACGAAAATGTATCAACCCCTACAAAAAATGTCCATGAATTATAATTCCATTTCCTGTTGCTGCAGGATTATTTTCCCTGCCGTTGCAATCTGCCTCAAATGAAGATCTCACACCTGTAGGTCTATACAGAGAAAGTCGTTTAAGGTGTTTCAATCTGCAGAATGTGATTTGACAGAAGGGGGGACTATGTATCTACAGTACAAAACATGGATGCTCAATAAGCAGTTATATACAAGCTATAGCAGGACAGCTAACTCTGTGATCAAATGATCTTGCTATATCTTGAACTAAACTAAAAGTGAAAACAGTGCGACAGTATAACATTGTAAACCGTCCGTACTGTATATCATTCATTATATTTAGCATAGAATATTTCTGATACTCCTTTTCTGTATCAAACTTTTTTATGTGCGGCTGAGTCACTACACTTACTGGTCTTTTGACTTGAAGTCGGAGGCAGAGGAGTGTGGATCTTTGCTTGTGCAGTCACACATTTCACTTTCAATTATTGTAATGGATTGTTTTTCTATTTTGGGGCTCTGAAAGGTCAGACTCAAGTTGGCAATTTGCCAAGGTTCAGACTGCACTTGTGAAAGGGCTGAGAAAATCGCTCCCTCTATAATTCATTGTTGGTGCTGTATTTGAGAGAGTATACAATAGATTTCTCTCTTTTTAAGACCATAATGGTTTTATGGTGTGTCAGTGGCTTTGTTATTCTTCGGAAAGTATTCAGACCCCTTGACTTTTTTCACATTTTGTTTAAGTTACAGCTTTTATTCTAAAATTGATTAAATCCTCAGCAATCTACATTTCAATACCCCATAATGACAAAGCGAAAACTGTTTTTTAGAAATTTTAGCAAATGTATAAAAATTTCAAAACAGAAATACCTTTTTCACATAACCATCCACACCCTTTACTATGAGACTCAAAATTGACCTCAGGTGCATCCTGTTTCCATTGATCATCCTTGACATTTTTCTACAACTTGATTGGAGTCCACTTGTGGTAAATCCAATTGATTGGACATGATTTGGAACGGCACACACCTGTCTATAAGGTCCCACAGTTGACAGTGCATGTCAGAGTAAAAACCAAGCCATGAGGTCGAAGGAATTGTCCATAGTTCTCCGAGACAGGATTGTGTCGAGGCACAGATCTGGGGAAAGGTACCAAAAAATGTCTGAAGCATTGAAGAACACAGTGGCCTCCATCATTCCTAAATGTAAGAAGTTTGGAACCACCAAGACTCTTCCTAGAGCCGGCCGCCTGGCCAAACTAAGCAATCGGGGGAGAAGTGCTTTGGTCAGGGAGGTGAACAAGAACTAATTGGTCACTCTGACAAAGCTCTAGAGTTCCTCTGTGGAGATGGGAGAACCTTCCAGAAGGACAACCATCTCTGCATCACTCCACCAATCAGGCCTTTATGGTAGTGGCTAGACGAAAGCCACTCCTCAGTAAAAGGCACATGACAGCCCGCTTGGGTTTTGCCAAAAGGCATCTAAAGACTCTGACTATGAGTAACAAGATTCTCTGGTCTGACGAAACCAAGATTGAACTCTTTGGCCTGAATGCCAAGCGTCACGTCTAAAGGAAACCTGGCACCATCCCTACGGTGAAGCATGGTGGTGGCAGCATCATGCTGTGGGGATGTTTTTCAGTTGTAGGGACTGGGAGACTAGTCAGGATCGAGGGAGAGATGAGCTGGGCAAAGTACAGAGAGATCCTTGCTGAAAACCTGCTCAGGACCTCTGACTGGGGCGAAGGTTCACCTTGCAACAGGACAACAACCCTAAGCACACAGCCAAGACAATGCAGGAGTGGCTTCGGGACAAGTCTCTGAATGTCTTTGAGTGGCCCAGCTAGAGCCCGGACGGGAACCCGATCTTACATCTCTGGAGAGACCTGATAATAGCTGTGCAGCAACGCTCCCCATCCAACCTGATAGAGCTTGAGAGGATCTGCAGAGAAGAATGGGAGAAACTCCCAAAATACAGGTGTGCCAAGCTTGTAGCATCATACCCAAGAAGACTCAATTCTGTAATCGCTGCTAAAGGTGCTTCAACAAGTACTGAGTAAAGGGTCTGAATACTTATGTAAATGTAATAATTCTGTTTTTTATTTTAATAAATTAGCAAAATTGTCTAAAAACCTGTTTCGCTTTGTCATTATGGGGTATTGTGCGTATTTTGATGATGAAAAATATGTGTGTATGTAATCAATTTTAGAATAAGGCTGTAACCTAACAAAATGTGGAAAAAGTCAATGGGTCTGAATACTTTCCAAAGGCACTGTATCTAGTATAATCAAGTACTATAAGTCTGTGTGAACTCAGAACTCAATAAATATAAAGCAGATATCTGTATTGAGAAAAAAAAGTGAGCTTGAACTTGCCTTATGAAGGTGTGAATATTTTTGGGTCACAGCATTGACCTATCCCAGTTTCACTCCAACAGCCCAAAACATTGTGCTCTTAACGCCAACCAAACAACAGATCCATGAAAATGCAACACATCTTCCCCAACATGGCTTCTATTTTAAGGGGAGGGAGGGGAACAAGTGTCACTGTTCTGTCGTGCTGTGTTTAAGGGCCCTTAGTAGGCGCCGAAGGCTGACTGACTCTGTGAGATTGGATGGTTTCCTTCATGCAGGTTAGAATGCAACAGCGGGAGCCATTTTGAGTTGAGTGCATGGCTTTGGGGCTGCTTGCTTCGAGTTGGAGTGGTCTATTATGGAAATGACGGGACCCGTCCACTACTGTGCTCATGGAATGGATCTAAGAGTTGGGCATGCATTCTATTGCTTCTATCATATCAACAGTAGGTTCTATTGGTTTTGATCTGGTGGACATCCCCCCCCTAGCAGACACGGGGGTTTCTTACTGATTAACCCCTCAATTGCTGCAAAGGAAGTGGAGAGGAGGAGGAAAAGACAATTCATTAAAGCTGGTTAAATAGTGTGTGTGTGGAGGGGGGGGGGAATGAACAAAAACAGGCTTATTAGGAAATGAAATAGAATATGATGATGTAAAAGAACCAGAGGGCAGTGGTGATATTCAGTTGTGTCAGTGGGTATATTGTCATGTATTACACAACCTCTCTGAAGGTACAATGCAGGTCTGTGAGGTTATTTCCAGATCTGTATTGTGAAGTGGAGGCGTGATAAAGTAAAAATGATGTGAATCCCTTAAATGTAGTTAGGTACAGTAATTAGTGGAATTGACTGAAGAGGAAAGGAGTGCAGCAACAAGAAGCCTGATTCCGCACTAGGACTGGGAGATTAGGAGATTAGACTGGATTATTTGGAAATAATTGAAATTGCAAATGCATGCTAGATATATGGTTGGTAAATATGGTTGGTACCTCCAAGCATGTGGATAATAAGAAGTTTTTACTCATAGTAACCTCTTAATTATTGTACATTGTTGCTGTATTGTACCTTCAGGAGAAGAAAATACAATTTTCACTCAAATCCAGTATCTAAATAGGAACTGATAAATATGGACGTAAATTCTTGTCATCAAGTAAACGAACCATTCTGGTTAGTGCATTCAAATAACTTTACATACGTTTTAGCTGTTCAACATTTACATTATTTATGCTTTAACATCAAGAAAAAATACTATTTCAGGATCATGAGATCGGCCTGATTAAATGATCAATTTTGGGAAACCAACAATTCAAATAAGGTGCTACTTTCATCATGTTGATTTCATCCAGTCAACAGTTCCCATATTGTGATGTCTTAATTAAGCAGTGGGCATAGACATTTACATAATTAGAAAAGAGAGGAACACTGCTTATCTACATAATATGGGGATATCAAGCATTCAAAAAATGTATACATTTCTGGGGGGGGTTTATCTCTGATCTGTCAAAATGATCATTTGACATCCATTGAACATTCAACATTATCCAACAACCAATCATTTAAAAAGAGGATTCAAAGAAAACATGCTTTTATGAATACTGAATATCTAAATAAAAATAATACAACGATTTTGGTACCAATTCCTACAAATAACCTCTTCATAACGCATTATAAGCACATCTATAGTGCCTATATTTCATAAGGGTTTAAAAATGCATTGTGAATAGGGTATTCATAGAAAGTGTTACCAAGATTGTCATACTAGTTGCATTCACTTATTGTACTGCAAAATTATAAAAAGGCATGTTATGATAAAATGGTAATTTGACAGTAAAAAACTCTGTCATGCAGCAAACAGTGACAATGCTGTGGAAATCTGCATTGTATGTACATTATAAGCTAGCTAGCAAACTCAATCAAAATGTCACTCTCTGAAAATCAGTTTAGGCTATGAGTACACATGAGCATGGCCCAACTGATACAGTAGCAGAATGAATCTAAAGCATCAATTCTGGAATTCTGCTATCTTTTTCAGCACTATACAAATTGGTATATATCTGTCTGATTTTGAGCTCATTCCATTGTTCACATGACAAGATGTGAGATATTGTACAATAGTCGAATGGTGCCAAATAAGTAGATGAATGTCTTCCCCCAAATGATGGATCATTCTAATGTCACGTACTTGAACATTTTATGTGCGTAGTGTTACAACCCTTCATAAGAAACATATTTTTTGTGATAAATTATTGGTATATATGATCAAAAATAAATACTTTATCTCAAAACTGCACTATTTAACATGTAAGAATGTAGGATCTCTGGTTTAAAAAAAGGGATGCAAAACTAAAAACTGGGCAGTGGAAATCAGTAAATGCAGCATCATAGTGCCTTCATAAGGCTGTCATAGGAACGGCATAGGGCTGCCATAGGAACGGCATAAGGCTGCCATAGGAACGGCATAGGGCTGCCATAGGAACGGTATATGGCTGCCATAGGAACGGTATAGGGCTGCCATAGCAACGGCATAGGGCTGTCATAGGAACGGCATAGGGCTGTCATAGGAACGGTATAGGCCTGCCATAGGAACGGTATAGGGCTGCCATAGCAACGGCATAGGGCTGTCATAGGAACGGCATAGGGCTGTCATAGGAACGGTATAGGCCTGCCATAGGAACGGTATAGGGCTGCCATAGGAACGGCATAGGGCTGCCATAGGAACAGTATATGGCTGCCATAGGAACGGTATATGGCTGCCATAGGAACGGTATATGGCTGCCATAGGAACGGCATAAGGCTGCCATAGGAACGGCATAAGGCTGCCATAGGAACGGCATAAGGCTGCCATAGGAACGGCATAAGGCTGCCATAGGAACGGCATAGGGTTGCCATAGGAACGGCATAGGGCTGCCATAGGAACGGCATAGGGCTGCCATATGAATGGCATAAGGCCTGCTACACTATACCGTGACATGCAAGCCACGTGGCATTATGAAGTGGGGAAATTTACAATCAGATTTAAATGTCGTACAGTTCTTGCTTTGTAACAGTGTTATGTCACTTTGTGTAACCATAGTGACATATCATGACAGGTTTTATGTCATCATTTTATATCACTATGATTTATGTCATGATCCTGCTATAGAGGCATTATGTCAAGTATTCTTTTTTGTTAGCCTGGGAATCCAAAGTGAAATATGGGAATCCAAACTGAAGAGCTCTGTTTTCCCAGGCTAATAATTTGCATGACATAACAGACATATCAACAGACGTCGGTAACAGTCATCATCATAAACTGACGTAGATTGTTATAGCGTGTTACTGGGTTTAATATGATCTCTTAAGCATGCTATTAATTGATTGCTGCAATTGAGACCAATAATTTGGCCCCAGTTATCATCTAACGGCACGAGACTGAAATCAATGAGAGACTGATATGCACACTGATATGCACACTCATTTTACTGATATGCACACTGATATGCACACTCATTTTACTGATATGCACACTGATATGCACACTCATTTTACTGATATGCACACTGATATGCACACTCATTTTACTGATATGCACACTGATATGCACACTCATTTTACTGATATGCACACTGATATGCACACTCATTTTACTGATATGCACACTGATATGCACACTCATTTTACTGATATGCACACTGATATGCACACTCATTTTACTCCATTGAATTACTTTAGTAAATAGTTTTAACCAAAATGTATATAAAATGTATATTAAATATTGTCTGATTTTGACAGATTTTGATCTGGTTGATCACTAGAACTGATGTGTGAAATCAGATTTGGACTGACTTCATGTCAAAATCATCTTAAAGTTACTTTATTAAGCTACACAATCAATTTGACACCTTGGGATGATTTGGACAAGAAACTCGAGCAGGCATCTCATTAGTATTCAAAGTATATGTTTTTATGATGTTTAATGATGAAAACAAAAGTCAATCAAACAGAAAACATGAAGGTGATGCCATTGCCAGCAAAAATAAATCCATGTTATCTTACACTATACAGCATGTTTACCTCTTTACAGCTATTTACAAAATGGAACAATTCAAAATATTTTTTTTGCAAAGATGAAGGGCTGGTTTCTCAGACACAGATTAAGCCTTGTTCTGGATTTTAAAACACTTTCAATTTATATTTTCCATTGAGCATGCTTTTTTGTCCAGGACTAGGCTTCTGTGTCTGGGGAACCAGCCCAAAAGGCATACCAAACCAAAAACTAAACATGATTGCATATCAGTACATTAGGCAATGAGTCCCTCTATATTTGCTTATCAGCATGTTGATCATGGGTGGTGCAACAACCCTCTCCATTTGCCTGACCTGGGGAGCTCTTCTGTCTGAATTCTTCATCCTGCATCTCAATCAGCACTTTAGCACAGCGTCAAACAGAGAAACGAAAAGGAATCGATGAGGATTGCGTATTGCCAATCACGCATCAAATGCATATTTTCTGTCAAGGTACAGAGAAAACACCATCAAGAGCAACAACTGCATCAGTACAGACACACTACACAGACAGGATATGTTTAACATAAATACCTCATGTAGCTCAAACATCAAACATATGCTGTCAAGTTCATGGTAAATATCTACGATTAATTAGGAGTATCACTTAAATACCACCTAAATATCACCTAAATACTATTTAGAGGTGGTCACTATACCAATACTATATATTGAGTGTACAAAACATTAAGAACACCTGCTCTTTCCATGACATAGACTGACCATATGAATCCATGTGAAAACTATGATCACTTGTTAAATCCACTTCAATCAGTGTAGATGAAGGGAAGGAGACAGGTTAAAGAACGATTTTTAAGCCTTGAGACAATTGAGACATGGATTGTGTATCTGTACCATTTAGAGGGTGAATGGGTAAGACAAAATATTTAAGTGCCTTTGAACGCGGTATGGGTTGTAGGTGCCAGGTGCACCGGTTTGAGTGTATCAAGAACTGCAACGTTGATGGGTCTTTCATCTATCCAACTTGACACAACTGTGGAAAGCATTGGAGTCAACATGGGCCTGCGTCCCTGTGGATGCTTTCGACACCTTGTAGATTCCATGCCCCGACGAATTGAGGCTGTTCTGAGGGCGCAAAGAGGGTGCAACTCAATATTAGGAAGGTGTTTCTAATGTTTTGTACACTCAGTGTATATACTGCAAATAGGATCGTTATAAGACATGTTATGAACTCATGAGTTTGACAGGAAACTGTTTTATAGAGCTATATCGAGGAAAGTGGTTTTAACGCTGTCATTATCAGTTCAGATGTCTGTTATAACTTGCCATAGAGTCATGGAGCTAACGAAACCCTTATGTTAGCATTGAGTAGCATTATCACAATTGCTGTAACTGTGATGTCCCCTAACTTTATATATATCAACTACATCAGCAGACAATAATCACCACACTGTGCCTTTCTCTAATTGTACTGTCCGAAGTTGGTTTCAAATGAACCAAACAGCAAGGAAACATAGATTCTACAGACAATAGAGAGCAAAGTATCACACCTGTAAAAAGAGGCTCAATAGATACAGTACATAAAATAACAGTAATACTCGTACCATCTGAACGCTCACATCACAACAAACCCATTTCCAAGATGGCCGGCTCGGATGACAATGCAACACTAAAGCAATGAAGAATAACACATCATTCAAAAGCTAAACTGAATTCAACAGATCAAGTACCTCAGAAACACATTGTGTAAAGACAGTAAGATACTCCTACCTTCTGAATTGTGGCGCGAGGCGGCTCCCTTGATGCGGAAGGCCTGACGCGCCCGGCTGCGTTCCCCGAAGCTCCAGCTCTTGGGCACTTTGCTAGGGCTGTCTTCGTTGCTGTTGTCCCCACTAGGGGACCGGCGGATGGGTTGGCCCTGACCTTGGCCCCCCTGACCCTGGCCCTGGCTGCCTTGTCCACTGGGGCCCTGGGGGGAACCTTTCCCTTTGGTTCCTGAACTCCGGGGACTGGAGAACACACGCTCCTTCAGGCTGACCTTCTGACTGGAAGGGGTCAGAGGGTCAAGAGATGTTGAAAGGAGTTATGTCCTATGATTACAACTTGAGCAGTACGAGTCTGTGTTTTTCTGTGTAGTCATGCAAATCCTCATTTATCTAATTTACATATATGCAGTTATGGTAAGCAGATACTATTGATGTCACAGTTGTAAGTGGTTAACTACTTGTTTACGATGTTTTGGTATTGCATCCAAGTGAATGTTGTCAGAGGAGTATCATCATTAGGCAGTAAATAATCAGTCAAACAACATTTTTCAATAACACTCCACATTTTATTGAGCTTGTCTAAAACACTAACACAAACACATAATCCTGTCTTTTTCTCATACATGAGCTTAACATATCTGTGGCCATATGACTGAATCACCTGAGTAAGCACGTGCACGACCTATGAACACGGTCACGTGCACTACCTATGAGCACGTGCACTACCTATGAGAATGGACACATGCACGACCTATGAGCATGTGCACTATCTATGAGAATGGTCATGTGCACTACCTATGAGCACATGCAGTACCTATGAGAATGGTCACGTGCACTACCTATGAGCATGGTCACGTGCACGACCTATGAGTACGTGCACTACCTATGAGAATGGTCACGTGTACTACCTATAAGCACATGCACTACCTATGAGCATGGTTACGTGCACTACCTATGAGTACGTGCACTACCTATGAGCATGGTCACGTGCACTACCTATGAACACATGCACTACCTATGAGTATGTGCACTACCTATGAGTACGTGCACTACCTATGAGCATGGTCACGTGCACTACCTATGAACACATGCACTACCGATGAGTATGTGCACTACCTATGAGAATGGTCACGTGCACTACCTATGAGCATGGTCACGTGCACTACCTATGAGTACGTGCACTACCTATGAGCATGGTCACGTGCACTACCTATGAGCACATGCACTACCTATGAGCACGTGCACTACCTATGAACATGGCCAGGCGTCCATCAGAGGACAGTGTCAGGGCACATAAATAATGTTCTCATTGATGTGGATCATTAGTTAGTAATTAGACGGGTGAATATGAGTGTCAGTAGGTTGGCCTCTGTGTTGTTGTCTGTGACCTTGTTGCATCCCAAATGGCACCCTATTCCCTATGCAGTACACTTTTAAGTAGTGCAACATAGGGAATAGGGTGCTATTTGGGATGCATTCCATGTATAGAAAGCAGTTGGTCACCTTGGTGGTAATAAGACATGGGCTGGTACTATCAACGTTGGGGACTGTTTTGAACAGTCTGCCGGTTTAGTGTCCACTTTGGAACCAACCGGAAATTTGGGTTGCAGATTTATTTGACATCGTTGTGAAATAATGTTTTGAAACTGACCTTGGGGAGGACTCCGGTTGGGAGTCCTTTCTGTTAGGTCAGGAAACACAAAGTCTCACACACACACACACACACACACACACACACACACACACACACACACACACACACACACACACACACACACACACACACACACACACACACACACACACACACACACACACACACACACACACAATTGTCAGTAGTCTGTCAATCTCAAGCAAAACTCGTATAGCATTGATGCTATATTTTCCATAATGTTTCATATTATTATAAAGACATATTGCATCTTAGCAGGTGATGAATTCATATTGTTATAAAGACATACTGCATCTTAGGAGGTAATGAATTCATATTGTTTCTGACCTGAATGACAGTCCCGACTTGCTCTTCAGGTTTCTCAGGAGATCCAGTTGATTCAGCGGCGGAATCAGTCTACTTAAAAAAACAAGACTTGTCGTGTTACAGGGAAGCAAAAAAAGCGTACCACAGCTTCACTTCATAGATTGCAGTCAACATGGGCCAGCATACATGTGGAACACTTTCCACACCTTGTAGAGTCCCATGCCCTGACGAATTTAGGCTAATCTGGGGGCAAAATAGGGGTGCAATTCAATATTAGGAAGGTGTTCCTAATGTTTCATACACTCAGTATATATGATTCAGGATGCAATCAGTGCCATCTATGGGTAGTAGGCTATATATTTCCTTCTTTATTTTGTGTGCCTCCCTCTCCTTACCAAAAGCTTGAATTCTGGGGGGGTGCTTCCAATTTCCTTGTAACCAGAACTAAGATGGCATTTTCATTTCATAGTTCGAATGCAAATAAGAGAATATGTGACACAATATAAAAAAACTGCAATAACAATAACTATCCAATTCAGTAATCTTCCAACGTTTTATAGTAGATGCTTGTCTTCCGTAATGTTCTGTTCAATTATAATTCACTGTTGACCTACGGCCTTTGCATCCAATTTGACCCCTCAACTATCAAAGACCCCTCAACTATCAAAGTAGGCTGTTGTTCCATATGAGACATCACACAGCACACTTTAATTAATCTAAGACTTGCCGTATCCAATGGAAACCTTTTCTGCAGATGAAGTAAAAACAATAAAAAAACAGTCTCTTGGCCCTGAGCCCACTATGCGACAACCAGATATGGCCCTCCCCTGGCCATCCCCGTTTGCATTTATCCCTTCCTCTATCAATCAATACTCAATCTCAAGTCAGACATCTAGACATCTAAGAGGTATACTACAAATCAGGATCAATGAGTTAGCCAGCTAACTTTGATAAACAACAAAAAATAGCTACAGATTTTCAGGTTCATTAAGAAAGCTAAACTAGGGCCTCCCGGGTGGCGCAGTGGTTTAAGGCACTGCATCGCAATGCCTGGGTTCGAGACTCTGGGTTCGAGCCCAGGCTCTATCGCAGCCGGCCGCGACCGGGAGGCCCATGGGGCGGTGCACAATTGGCCTAGCGTCGTTAGGGAGGGTTTGGCCAGCAGGTATATCCTTATCTCATCGTGCACTAGTGACTCCTGTGGCGGGCCGGGCACAGTGCACACTGACCAGGTCGCTAGGTGTACAGTGTTTCCTCCGACACATTGGTGCGGCTGGCTTCTGGGTTGGATGCGCGCTGTGTTAAGATGCAGTGCGGCTTGGTTGGGTTGTGTTTCCGAGGATGCATAGCTCTCGACCTTCGCCTCTCCCAAGTCCGTGTGGGAGTTGTAGCGATGAGACAAGACAGTAACGACTAACAATTGGATACCACGAAATTGGGAGAAAAAGGGGGTAGAAAGAAGAAAAAAAAGAAAGCTAAACTAATGTTTTTTTGATTGTTGACTCAATTAGACCATGCCCATTTTTTTTTTCAACAAAAAAAAGTAATGTTATTTGACAATATTTTGACAAGTTAGCTGGCTAACTCATTGATCCTGCTTTGTAGTATACCCGTCTGGCCTGGTAAATTCACATAAATAATAACTCAACACAAACAGTATGCTTAGGCACGCAATGTCACCAAATTGTTACAAACCAACAGAAATTGTGAACCATATCTCATCCAACTTGAACTTGAAACTTGTCACCCGATGTGTGTGTGTGTGTCTCTGTGTGTGTAGGTGTTATCGGACATTGAGTAGGTGGTGAGAAGAAAGGGAATATAATTTCACTGGCATGGTGTGGTGCGCTCCATAAAGTAAAGGTCTAGGTGTCATTTTTCCTCTCCGACATCAAAGCAGGAAAGGCCAGGCATCAATCAAACCTTTTAGGTGGACATCAAACAGCTTGCATTGCCAGACCCTGACGACAGGAGAGAAATAATGATGGTAAAACCTGCTATAGCACCCAGCTAATACTGAGCAATATGTTGGAGTCCAAGAGGGAACTGATACCAGTTATACCCCGACATGGGATTGGAGCTATGGTTTCACATATTCCAAAGATGTCCGTCCAAATCTGCTAAAGTAGGTAAAATTTGCATCTCATAAATTATACATTTTCATAATTTGCATAAAGACTAGAACGAAAAGAAAGTATGCAACAGTAAAATGTAGTAATGTTTTTGATTATTGAGGATAAAACAGATTCATAATTAGTCTCAGATGGTTGGTGTTGATGTTTTCTGGGTCGTATTTTTGCAATAAAAACAAGAGTTTCAGATAGTTCAGATAAACCGAAACAGGGAGAGACTGCATGAATCTGTTCGGTTCCTAGTGAGTACCCTAGTACTACAGCCAAGCAGGACTTTGGAAAACCACACCGTATAGAGGCGTACATAAAAAGCCATATCTGTAGCCATGAAATGCTTTGAAAGGCTGGTCATGGCTCACATCAACACCATCATCACAGAAACTCTAGACCCACTCCAATTTGCATACCACCCCAACATATCCACAGAAGATGCAGTCTCTATTGCACTCCACACTGCCCTTTCCCAACTGGACAGAAGGAGCACCTATGTGAGAGTGCTGTTCATTGACTACAGCTCAGAGTTCAACACCATGGTGCCCACAAAGCTAATCAATGAGCTAGGGACCCTGGGACTGAACACCTCCCTCTGCAACTGGATCCTGGACTTCCTGACGGGCCGCCCCCAGGTGGTAAGGGTAGGTAACAACACATCCGCCACGCTGATCCTCAACACAGAGGCCCCTCAAGGGTGTGTGCTCGGCCCCCTCCTGTACTCCCTGTTCATTCATGACTGCACGGCCAGGCAAGACTCCAACACGATCATTAAATTTGCCGATGACACAACAGTGGTAGGCCTGAACACCGACAACAACGAGACAGCCTATAGGGAGGAGGTCAGAGACCTGGCCATGTGGTGCCAGAATAACAACCTATCCCTCAATGTGATCAAGATAAAGGAGATGATTGTGGACTACAGGAAAAAGAGGACCGAGCATGCCGAGCACGCAGGTTGAGAGCTTCAAGTTCCTTGGTGTCCACATCATCAACAAACTAGCATGGTCCAAGCACACCATGTCAGTCGTGAAGCGGGCACGACAAAACCTATTCATTCTCAGGAGACTGTAAAGATTTGGCATGGGTCCTCAGATCCTCAAAAGGTTCTACAGCTGCACCATAGAGAGCATCCTGACTGGTTGCATCACTGCCTGGTATGGCAACTGCTCGGCCTCCGACTGCAAGGCAGTACAAAGGGTAGTGCGAAAGGCCCAGTACATCACTGGGGCCAAGCTTCCTGCCATCCAGGACCTCTATAACAGGCGGTGTCAAATGAAGGCCCTGAAAATTGTCAAAGACTCCAGCCACCCCAGTCATAGATTGTTCTCTCTGCTACCACACGGGAAGTGGTAGCGGAGCGCCAAGTCTAGGTCCAAGAGGCTTCTAAACATCTTCTACCCTCAAGCCATAAGACTCCTGAACATCTAGTGAAATGGCCACCCAGACTATTCACATTGCCCCTCCCTTCTTCACACCACTGCCACTCTCTGTTGTCATCTATGCATAGTCACTTTAATTAACTCTACCTACATGTACATTCTACCTCAACTAACCGGTGCCCCCGCACACTGACTCTGTACCAGCACCCCCCTGTATACATGTTTTACTGCTCCTCTTTAATTACTTGTTACTTTTATCTCCTATTCTTATCTGTATTTTTTGAAACTGCACTGTCGGTTAGGGGCTCGTAAGTAAGCATTTCACTGTAAGGTCTACCTGTTGTATTAGGCGCATGTGACTAATAACATTTGATTGATTTGATGTTTGCTAATGACATCAGCATTATGCAATCCAACTGTCTGTCAACACATGATCTCGTGGGGTGAAGTGAGCTTGTGAACAGTTTTTCCTCCCTAAGCAAACACAAAGACTAGACTACATTAAACCTTCACAGATCTCCTTCAGACCTACATCATACATTTCTATAATAACTATACCATCCTTTTTAAATTAATCCACGTGGTAAAATGTAATGTCCTCTGTGTTTCCGTTGTTAGAGCACAGCGCCACGACACGAACAGCACTCGCTGTTGTTAGCCACTTAGGATAAAAAAGTATATGGCTTTTATTATTATAATGAAGTAAATGTCTATTGGCTTAGACTAAGAATCCGTCGGGCCCTTAGCCTCTATCAGGTAACTGCCAAAGTAAAGGAAACACTTGAGTAAATGAAGGATAGAAAGTACATTGAAACCAGGTGCTTCCACACAGGTGTGGTTCCTGAGTTAATTAAGCAATTAAAAAATATTATTTTGGTTACCATGGCTAGAAGAAGAAATCTCAGTGACTTAAAAAAAAAATCACCTTTATTTAACAAGGTAGGCCAGTTGAGAACAAGTTCTCATTTACAACTGTGACCTGGCCAACACATGCTGTATATAGATTTTTTCTACTGTATTATTGATTGTATGTTTGTTTATTCCATGTGTAACTCTGTGTTGTTGTAGGTGTCGAACTACTTTGCTTTATCTTGGCCAGGTCGCAGTTGCAAATGAGAACTTGTTCTCAACTAGCCTACCTGGTTAAATACAGGTGAACTTTAAAAAATGTTATTAAAAATTCAATAGCCACGCATGCTACCATTTATCCATCGCTCATTGAATAGCCAACCATGGTTGAAAGTAAATAGACTGGTAGCCTTGATAGTCTGTGACAGTCTGGATAGGCTACAGTATTGCTGTGCGATTGAAGCGAGACATCATGGCCTAGCCTATTTCATCTCAGAGCCTGTACCAAAGCATGAGATAGAAACATAATCATCTTTTGCATAGAAGTGTGGGCTATAGCATTTACTTTTAAATTGTTTGAAAGGACAATCAATCTTTCAGAATGCGCAGCCAGTGTTTGTCACTCGCTAGGCGGCACGCATTTGTAATTTGAAAAAGGCCCTGTAACATTCTCCTACACCTCTCCAAATTTTCCAACATCTCCAAATCATACAGCAAATGATAGCGTTTTTGTTACCATAAAAGGTGAATGGGGGATGTTTTCCAGGTGGGTTTGTAGCAGGTGGGTTTGTAGCCACAAATATAGTATGTATCTAGTTTATCAGTGCAAACATGCGTAGATGTTGCGTGCGACAGTTTGATAAATGCCAAGAAGTTGTGGCACACGCAAATCCTAGAATCTCCATGTATGTCAGAATTTAGTAAGAAATGTACACTTGTAGAGTTTATACCAAGGTGCATTGAAGATGTTCGTGGTGGCCCAACGTTGTATTAAGACAATTCATGTTGGCGTTTATTTTATTTCGGCAGTTAGATCCTGATTAGACATCTTCATTAACCTTCAGATTGTTATTACTATAACTAAACATCTATTGGCTTGGACCAATAACAATCAATCAGGCCCGTAGCCTCTACATAGATACTGATTGGACATCTCCATTAACCTTCAGACTGAGGGGAAAGGAATGTGCAAAGGTCAGAGTGGTGGATAGATGGAGGCAGCGATGGCTGGATCCGTCTCAGCTGAAACCGGAGAGGAGCAGACGGGGACAATTTAAATCTAGGCGCTGATTTACTATATAATCAATACCTGTACATCGGTGAGGATACGGTGCGTTCGTAATAATCCCACGTCGACTCCAGGTCTGGCCGGGTGAGATTAGTGGCGTAGAAACGCCACGCGGCCTAAATAGAGAGAGAGAGAGAGAGAGAGAGAGAGAGAGAGAGAGAGAGAGAGAGAGAGAGAGAGAGAGAGAGAGAGAGAGATTAAATAAAGGAGAGAGCAGGATGAATAATAAATGGTGAGAGAGAGAAATAGAGAGAAAGAAAAAATAGAAATAGAGAGAGAAAGAGAGGTGCATGGTTTTAAAAGGAAGGTGAATACAGCGTTTCCTTTATGTTTTCATACAAATCTTTGTGTGTAGACTATATGTATTTCAAACAGTCAAGCAGGTATGAACAGCAAGCAGGGAATTACTAAGTGAGCCCTATTACTCATGTCTTGGCAGAGGCAACTCACCCTCCGATATCTATCACTGTGTGTGTACCGTCTAAGCTGTCTTTCTCTGGCCTGTGTGTGGGTGCTTTCACATCATTGTCTGATTGGGCTACTGGAGTGTTTGGAGTTTTCACATCATTATCTGATTGGGCTACTGGAGTGTTTGGGACCAGGGAAACCAAACGAATACTGGCCAAAATTCATTCTAGTAGTTGACTGAGAAGTGGGTTCAGGATCCAGAACTAGAGTACCAGGTATTGTGACATGGAACGTTTTGCCTCATATAAACACGCTAGCATGGTGGCGTCATGTAGAATGTTTGTCTTGGAAAGAGTACCCTGAAACTGTTCATTTCCATTCTTGTGGAAGCAAGACTGTTTTGTGAAATTACCAGAAATGGTCTATGGAACCCCACCAGGACACCAGATCACCAGGATACCATATCACCAGGACACCATATAACCAGGACACCAGATCACCAGGATACCATATCACCAGGATACCATATCACCAGGATACCATATCACCAGGACACCAGATCACCAGGACACCAGATCACCAGGATACCATATCACCAGGACACCAGATCACCAGGATACCATATCACCAGGATACCATATCACCAGGATACCATATCACCAGGACACCAGATCACCAGGATACCATATCACCAGGACACCAGATCACCAGGATACCATATCACCAGGACACCAGATCACCAGGATACCATATCACCAGGACACCAGATCACCAGGATACCATATCACCAGATCACCAGGATACCAGATCACCAGGATACCATATCACCAGGATACCATATCACCAGGACACCAGATCACCAGGATACCATATCACCAGGACACCAGATCACCAGGATACCATATCACCAGGACACCAGATCACCAGGATACCATATCACCAGGACACCAGATCACCAGGATACCATATCACCAGATCACCAGGATACCATATCACCAGGACACCAGATCACCAGGATACCAGATCACCAGGATACCAGATCACCAGGATACCATATCACCAGGACACCAGATCACCAGGATACCATATCACCAGGATACCATATCACCAGGATACCATATCACCAGGACACCATATCACCAGGATTTGAGTGAAAACGCTCTAAATGTTGTTTTTTAGAGTGAGTAAGCTCCTGGTTTATTTACCTGAATAAGTCCTGCCGCAGGATTCCGCCTCTTCTCAAAGTGTTTTTGTCGATGTTGCTCCTGGACCTTCAAGGCGAAGCCGGAGCCCAAGATACCCTTAGAGATACAGACAAGCTGTTAGTCACAACAACAAGCCTCTGGAAAACATGATCAATTCACAGTTACATAATGAACTCTTACTTCAGAGTAACACTTGACTATCAAATTGCAGATGCTTCGGGGCACTCATTTTCTGAGGTTCTTCAGTAGCCCTCCATTTCCTTGCATTAAGTGCACATTAATAAGTCACTTCAGTCATTTTTTGGGATAAAAGCATCTTACTGCTGGAAGTGCAAAGAAAGATACTCCAATCAAGGTGAAGGTTGCGGCGAGAAGACGTCCGTTCCACGTTATGGGAAACTTGTCTCCGTACCCAATGGTAGTCAGGGTGATCTGAGAAGGCAATTGGCAGACATCTTGAATTACATATTTTTTCCATCTCACACGAAGCTGTTACATGTAACAAGACAATCATTCTCCGAGGTTGTTATTCAGATGGTCTCTCATGAAGGGTGACATAAGAAGATACGACCGGTCATTCTAAGTCCCAAGGTTGAATTACATTCATCTCTTCTTTCTTTAGATTCTCAGTTAACACAAGTACTGGGTGTTTTATAAGGACCTATATAAATTATCCTATAAAGAAATGCTGGGTGTTTTATAAGGACCTATAGAAATGATCCTATTAAGAAATGCTGGGTGTTTTGTGGTGACTGAAATGTTGCTGGCTATTTCATGGGGACGTCCAAAAATTATGTTTTAAACAAGTGCTGGGAGTTTTGTTGGGACCTTCCAAACATAGCGTATTTGTAACCGCTGAGTGTTTTGTGGCGACATACATTCTCCTATCAGTAACCGCTAAGTGTTTTGTGGGGACATACATTCTCCTATCAGCAACCGCTGAGTGTTTTGTGGGGACAGACATTCTCCTATCAGTAACCGCTGAGTGTTTTGTGGGGACATACATTCTCCTATCAGTAACCGCTGAGTGTTTTGTGGGGACAGACATTCTCCTATCAGCAACCGCTGAGTGTTTTGTGGGGACATACATTCTCCTATCAGTAACCGCTAAGTGTTTTGTGGGGACAGACATTCTCCTATCAGTAACCGCTGAGTGTTTTGTGGGGACATACATTCTCCTATCAGCAACCGCTGAGTGTTTTGTGGGGACATACATTCTCCTATCAGTAACCGCTGAGTGTTTTGTGGGGACAGACATTCTCCTATCAGTAACCGCTGAGTGTTTTGTGGGGACATACATTCTCCTATCAGTAACCGCTGAGTGTTTTGTGGGGACATACATTCTCCTATCAGCAACCGCTGAGTGTTTTGTGGGGACATACATTCTCCTATCAGTAACCGCTGAGTGTTTTGTGGGGACATACATTCTCCTATCAGTAACCGCTGAGTGTTTTGTGGGGACATACATTCTCCTATCAGCAACCGCTGAGTGTTTTGTGGGGACATACATTCTCCTATCAGCAACCGCTGAGTGTTTTGTGGGGACATACATTCTCCTATCAGTAACCGCTGAGTGTTTTGTGGGGACATACATTCTCCTATCAGCAACCGCTAAGTGTTTTGTGGGGACATACATTCTCCTATCAGTAACCGCTGAGTGTTTTGTGGGGACATACATTCGCCTATCAGCAACCGCTGAGTGTTTTGTGGGGACATACATTCTCCTATCAGTAACCGCTGAGTGTTTTGTGGGGACATACATTCTCCTATCAGTAACCGCTGAGTGTTTTGTGGGGACATACATTCTCCTATCAGCAACCGCTAAGTGTTTTGTGGGGACATACATTCTCCTATCAGTAACCGCTGAGTGTTTTGTGGGGACATACATTCTCCTATCAGTAACCGCTGAGTGTTTTGTGGGGACAGACATTCTCCTATCAGTAACCGCTGAGTGTTTTGTGGGGACATACATTCTCCTATCAGCAACCGCTGAGTGTTTTGTGGGGACAGACATTCTCCTATCAGTAACCGCTGAGTGTTTTGTGGGGACATACATTCTCCTATCAGTAACCCGCCGAGTGTTTTGTGGGGACATACAGCAACCGCTGGGTGTTTTGTGGGGACAGACATTCTCCTATTAGCAACGGCTGGGTAGGGTTTGGAAGGACATGTGGAACCAGACTGAGTGACTTACCAGGCCCCACCACAGTGCGTCTGCGTAGGTCTCAAACTGGTCGTTGTCCTCCTTTTCTGCCAGGTAGACCAGGAAAGACGCCAGGATGAGGCAGAGGAAGCCGATGTACCACGCCGTTATCAGCTCCTGAAAAAAGTAAAATATCAAAGTGTCAGAAAGAAATGAAAACAATGCAGCTACTGCATATTGATTTCAAGATCAGAGTATCGAAGCAAATTTACCTTTGAGAGGAAACTTGCTTTTTTAAATGAATAGATGCCAGCTATTTGCATATGCATTTTATGACCAGAGTACAAATAAAAAAGTATTGCATTTTTTTTTTTAACCTTTATTTAACTAGGCAAGTCCGTTAAGAACAAATTCTTATTTTACAATGACGGCCTACCGGTGATCAGTGGGTTAACTACCTTGTTCAGGGGCAGAATGACAGAGTTTTACCTTGTCAGCTCGAGGATTCAATCCAGCAACCTTTTGGTGACTGGCTCAACGCTCTAACCACTAGGCTACCTGCCACCCCAAAATTGGGCTCTCTAATGGGCAGATGCAAAAAGTATGAAACTAGAGGAGGTGAGTATGGTTACCAGTGTTAGGGAGTAGTGATCTACATATAATTCAACTAGTCATTTAAATACATTTTGCAGTAGCATGGTGGTAGTTGAACTAAATTCAAATCTTGGTAGTGTTTTGGTAGTTACTTACTTTATCATGAAGTGGTGTACTACTGGAACTATACACTACTTTTGTTTACAAAAAATTAAATATGGTTAGGCAATAATTGCCTGTTTCAGCATCAGACCGGCCCAATTCTCACTTGAAACTTAGTTTTTCTGTTTAATAGGTTAAATGACACATTATGTTAACATCTGACTCCAGATCTGTTCTTGTAATTTGTAGCCTATGACATTTCAGATTTAGATATGATAATTCTTCACCAAGTAGTTTGGATGTAGTGAACTACTTTTCCAAAGTAACTTTAGGTAACTCAACTATTACTGAACAAAAATATAAAAGCAACATGTCAATGATTTTACAGAGTTACAGTTCATTTAAGGAAATCAGTCAATTTAAATTAATTAATTAAGCCCTAATCTATTGATTTCACATTACTGGGCAGCGACGCCATGGGTGGGCCTGGGAGGGCATAGTCCCACCTATTGGGGAGCCACTTTTTCACCACAAAAGGGCTATATTACAGACAGAAATATTCCGGATGGCTGGTCTCAGATGATCCCGCAGGTGAAGAAGCTGAATGTGAAGGTCCTGGGCTGGCATGGTTACACATGGTCTGCAGTTGTGAGTCCGATTGGACGTACTGCCAAATGCATATGATCTACCATACAGTGCCTTCTGAAAGGATTCAGACCCCTTGACTTGTTCCACATTTTGTGAGGTTGCAGCCTTATTCTAAAATTGATTAAATCGTTTTTTTTCTTCATCAATCTACACACAATACCACATAATGACTAAGTGAAAACAGGTTTTTAGAAATGTTTGCTAATTTATATTTAAAAAAAACTTAAATATCACATTTACATAAGTATTCAGGCCCTTTACTCAGTACTTTGTTGAAGCACCTTTGGCAGCGATTACAGCCTCGAGTCTTCTTGGGTATGACGCTACAAGCTCCCATTCTTCTCTGCAGATCCTCTCAAGCTCTGTCAGGTTGGACAGGGAGCGTTGCTGCACAGATATTTTCAGGTCTCAACAGAGATGTTAGATGGGGTTGAAGTCCTGTTGGAAGGTGAACCTTCATCCCAGTCAGAGGTCCTGTGCGCTCTGGTGCAGGTTTTCATCAAGGATCTCTCAGTTCTTTGCTCGGTTCATCTTTGCCTCAATCCTGACTAGTCTCCCAGTCTCTGCCACTGAAAAACATCCCCACAGCATGATGCTGCCACCACCATGCTTCCCTGTACGCTTGGCATTCCGGCCAAAGGGTTCGATCTTGGTTTCATCGTAACAGGGAATCTTGTTTCTCATGATCTGAGAGTCTTTAGGTGCCTTTTGGCAAACTCCAAGTGGACTGTCGTGTGCCTTTTACTGAGGAGTGGCTTCCGTCTGGTCACTCTACCATAAAGGCCTGAATGGTGGAGTGCTGCAGAGATGGTTGTCCTTCTGGAAGGTTTTCCTATCTCTACACAGGAACTCTAGAGTTCTGTTAGAGTGACCATTGGGTTCTTGGTCACATCCCTGACCAAGGCCCTTCTCCCCCGATTGCTCAGTTTGGCCGGGCAGCCAGTTCTAGGAAGTCTTGGTATTTCCAAACTTCTTCCATTCAAGAATGATGGAGGCCACTGTGTTCTTGGGGACCTTCAATGCTGCAGACATTTTTTGGTACCCTTCCCCAGATCTGTGCCTCGCCACAATCCTGTCTCGGAGCTCTGTTTTCACTTTGTCATTATGGGGTATTGTGTGTAGATATTTATTTATTTAATCCATTTTAGAAGAAGGCTGTAATATAACTAAATGTGGAAAAAGGAAAGGGTTCTGAATACTTTCCGAAGGCACTGTATGCATTTAGTGTAAACAGAGCACCAGCACATTTTTACATTTACATTTGACATTTTAGTCATTTAACAGACACTCTTATCCAGAGCAACTTACTATGACTAAGATTTTATTTAATTTTTTATTGAACCTTTATTTAACTAGGCAAGTCAGTGAAGAACAAATTCTTATTCACAATGACGGCCTACCAAAAGGCATTTCCTGCGGGGACGGGGGCCTGGGATTTAAAAAATATAATAAAAATACCATTTAAATATAGCACAAAAAGATGGTGGTTGTCCCACCTAGATATCTTAAGATGAATGCACTGACTGCAAGTCAAATGTCCCTAAATAAAGTCGCGTTCAGCAAAGTCAGTCAAGTGGAGTTAGAACCTCTTGCCTCAAAGAATTCTGTTCAATCCCAAGGCTCTGTTAAATATCAACATGCAGGAGAAAAACACTTCCTTTATCAGTGTTAATATATTGCAACACGACAAGGCTGCACATCTATCTAGCTGTTCCATCTCACAGGCAGGCAGAAGACAGGTAACGGTGTTTGCGAGCCAAATCCAATAAGAGTCGATAGTCCATGGCCGCTTTGGCCTCTGCACTGTCAGACTCAGGACCTGATCCATTTTGCCCTGACATACTTCTCTACCAGGAGACCTCATTAGACACTCCACCGCCCTCTGCTCTTCCTCTCCCTGGCTCTCTATGGGGACTGTGTTGCTATGCATCACTGGGTGACACTTAAGGAGCCACTCTGGGAACCACTGGGAGACACTCTTATTCCCCATTGAGAGTGCTCCATTTATCAGACCAAATGTGTGTTCCAAATGGAACCCTATTTCCTATATAGTGCACTACTTTTGACCAGCGCTCTATGGGCCCTGGTCAAAAGTAGTGCATTACATAGAGCATAGGGTGCCATTTGGGACGCAGACCAAGCTTCAGGAGCCTTTGATAAATTGGAGGGTACATCTAGTTAGTTAAAGTGGGTACGAGATCGGTCACAGCACGCCCTGTGGAGAGCTTGATGATGAGTTGTTTTCTGTACTGTGGGTGTATTAGATCAATCTGAGAGCTGTAATGTAACGTCCCCAGAAGTTGTTATTCAGCAGATGGTTGTTTATTAAGTCGCCTGTCAATCAATCTGGTTAGAGGGTGGGGACAGTGTTAATGTCATAAGGCTGGCTGTGTGATCAATGAACTTAGATCGATACATTTGACATGTGGTATCAGTTGACTTGACTTGTCTGTGGAGCTCAAATCTAGATATTGGATTTATAGAAACATGCTGCAATGCGGGCAAGGAGCCAGATTGGGGTGGCGAGGTACAAGCATCAGATCAATCAATCACACACTCCATCCAGCCCTGGTCTTTGATTACCTTGCTGTGAGCGTAGACGACAGATCCCAGGAGTTTCCAGGTGCCTCCACGGCGGTCCATCCGGATCATGCGCAGGATCTGCAGGAACCTCAAACTCCGGATGGCCGACGTAGCAAAGACGTTCCCCTGGGTTCCCGCCGCCAGCACAGATATGGATGCAATCAGCACCATGACGTCTGGGAAAGACGGACATTTATCAGAAATTTTCAAAATCATTCAAAAAGTATATAGTATTTAATTCCACACATTTATTTATTTTTGTTCACGTACTGGATGTATATTTGTACGCGATATGTTTAAAAATATATATATCACAGGACATAAAAAATAATCAACATTAAGATTATATAAACTACATGGACAATAAATGGACTACAGAGTTGAATTCAGAATTCAGTTGTGAGGAAATCAAGGATCTCTATCTTCAAGAGAGACAGTTGAATACACAACCTGACCCCATGTTCCCCTGAAAACATCACTTCTCTACAGTTTATTGCGGGGTTCCCCAACTGGGGAATTTGGTAGTCATTTTGGTAATTACCAGAAAATATATGGCAATCTATCATAACTTTGGTAACTTATACTTGAGTAACAATTTTTTATTTCTTTATATAAAGTATAAAAAAATGTATATCTGTGTCCATGAGTTTCTAGTAGATAGAACATATGGTCTAATTAAAGAAAAATCATCTAATCAACAATGGTATTATTTTCAATTCAGTTAAATAAAGGTTAAATAAAAAAGACTCTGCAACTCTTCCAACTATTGACTTTTTTCACAACTGCCACCAGTGTGACGCCAAAACATGGACAACAAATACATATTGACAAAGTAAAATAAATAAAGGTAAACCATATTTTTTTAAATAAATGCTATTCACTAAGTTGATGGTTTATATTTAAGATGTTTTACAGATTTATCATTCGATATATATTTTTTATCATATTTCATTATTTTCTATATTTTACATGTGATAAGGCCACACAGAGGATCAGAGATAATCTAAAGTACCCAAAAGGGCAACTAGATGTCTTGTGATAGATTACAATAAAATCCTTGAAAGATACAAAAATTCTGGTAGTTTACTAGTAAACTTGGAAAGTTTCCAGTAATATACCTTCCCTGACCATCCGCTCAAGAAAAAAATCATCCCGTGGCTGAATCTAGTTGATGATCCCTGGTTTATTGGGTACAAGTCACAGGAGGTTGGTGGCACCTTAATTGAGGAGAACGGGCTTGTAGTAATGGCTGGAGTGGAATCAGTGGAATGGTATCAAACACATGGTTTCCATGTGTTTGATTTCATTCCATGAGCTCCGTTCCAGACATTATTATGAGCCGTCCTCCCCTCAGCAGCCTGAGTTCAAGTACTGTAGGTTGCTGATGGATAAAAGTTGTTAGATGGGTGCTAGCCACAGGTACTGTTTGGAAGGATTTGATGAAGCACCACCAACTACAGCCAGCAGCCACCTCGATAATACATGGTGGCCACTTTGTGCCAGAACAATCACTACAAATCTGTTTTGGAGGCGGAGGGGGAAGGAAGAAGTATGGGTATATTCGGCCTAAATTGAGCAGAAGATAAAACAGTCCATGGAACGAATGACCAAATGCAGGCCACTTAGGTGACTGCTGCCGGACAGTTGTATCTCACTGATGACAGAGACCAGGCACGCAGTGACACAGAGAAGACCACAGGGGCAGTCGCGGTCGAACTCACCGATCACGCAGAAGGGCTTGCGGGCGAATTTCAGACGGCCCCTCCATCCTCTGTATCTGCTGCAGCATCCGGCGGCCCATATCCTCACTATGTACTCAACGCCGAACACCACGATGGTGACTATTTCCTGTTAAGGGACAAAGGCTTCCTGTTACATCACAGAGGCATTCATAACACACATAATGCTGATATTATCATAATGCTTTTGCAAAGATAATATGGATATATTGTGAAAGTTTGGTACCCCAAAACTAAGGAAATTAGAAGAAAATTATTCATATAGTATGTGTATATAGTCAGAACTGAGAGAGACAATTAGCAACTACTTTCTTACAGTGTGAATTGGTTATATTATGAACAGCCAGCACATGCCGTGTTTCTCCAGACTTAAAGCGTTATTCCACCACTTTTCAACCTCATATTCATTATCTCCAGCACAAAACCATTGTCTACATACGTGCAAATGGCATGCTACTGATACGCGTCATGTAAGTGTGAACCAAAGTGCCTACCAGTATATACAAGGCATCTTCGGAACTCTTCTCATACTCCTTAATGGTGGAAAACACAGAGAGGACCAGACAGGAGAAGACCAGCACAAAACTGTGGATAACAAGATAAGAGATAACATGTTCAATTATAAACAGTTTCCTTCTCCACCGATAATCACTATAAGTACCCCCATATATCGCAGGCAAGACAATCGATCTGCAAGTAATTCCAATTTCACACACAGAAGTCTGCTGGGGTTTCAGTGGCTCCTTCACAAATTCAATTGATTCATCTGGAATTGCTGAGGTCCACTGACTGTATCCCTCCCAAGCCATAAAGAGACATATGAGATTTTGCAGGCCATGCAGGAAATTAGTCTGACTGTGTAGCTGCTTAGGAACCCAAGAGGGTTTCAGTCCAATATACTGTATCAGAGCTGGGGAGAAGTGGAAAAGGAAACTTCTTAACAGATCTGTCCGATTTTTCACTCTTTGGTCAAATCAAATCAAATTTTATTGGTCACATACTTTACACATGGTTAGCAGATGTTAATGCGAGTGTAGCGAAATGCTTGGTTACACAGGTTGAAATGGTGCGTATTAGGCCTTGATGTTATAGTAGACAGCGATGTTATAGTAGACAGATATGTTATAGTAGACAGAGATGTTACAGTAGACAGAGATGTTACAGTAGACAGAGATGTTATAGTAGACATAGAAGTTATAGTAGACAGATATGTTATAGTAGACAGAGATGTTATAGTAGACAGAGATGTTATAGTAGACAGAAATGTTATAGTAGACAGAGACGTTACATTAGACAGATGTTGTAGTAGATAGAGACATTATAGAAGACAGATGTTATAGTAGACAGATGTTACAGTAGACAGATGTTATAGTAGACAGATGTTATAGTAGACAGAAGTGTTATAGCAGACAGAGGTGTGAAGGTTGGAGTTGCGGCGAGGGGGAGATGAGGAAATTGTAGAACAGGAAGTGAGATTAGAAAATTAGATTTTTTTTATTGAAGACAGTATTGCTATTTCCAGAGTACTACAACACAGCATTGTGGTGTCTCCCTAAGGAAAGAGGTCTTCTGACTTCAAATCCAATCACATTTTATTCTAGCTCCAACAGTGCAGTAATATCTAACAAGTAATATCTAACAATTTCACAACAATACACACAATACACACAAATTAAAAGAATGGAATTAAGAATATATAAATATTTGGACGAGCAATGTCGGAGCGGCATAGACTAAAATACAGTAGAATAGAATAGAATACAGTATATACATATGAGATGAGTATTGCAAAATATGTAAACATTATTAAAATGACTAGTGTTCCATTATTAAGGTGGCAAGTGATTTCAAGTATATGTATATAGAGCAGAAGTCTCTAGGGTGCTAGTGATGGCTATTTAACAGTCTGATGGCATTGAGATAGAAGCTGTTTTTCAGTCTCTCGGTCCCAGCTTTGATGCCCCTTTACTGACCTCGCCTTCTGGATGATAGTGGAGTGAACAGGCAGTGGATTGGGTGGTTGTTGTCCTTCAGGATCTTTTTGGCCTTCCTGTGACATCGGGTGCTGTAGGTTAGGTGTCCTGGAAGGCAGGTAGTTTGCCCCCTGTGATGCGTTGGGCAGACCGCACCACCCTCTGGAGAGCCCTGCGGTTGCGGGCGGTACAGTTGTCGTACTAGGCGGTGATACAGCCCGACAGGATGCTCTCAATTGTGCATCTGGAAAGGTTTGGGAGGGTTTTATGTGTCAACCACATTTCTTCAGCCTCCTGAGGTTGAAGAGGCGCTGTTGCGCCTTCTTCACCACACTGTCTGTGTGGGTGGACCATTTCAGTTTGTCAGTGATGTGTACGTCGAGGAACTCCACTGCGGTCCCGTCGATGTGGATAGGGGGGTGCTCCCTCTGCTCTTTTCTGAGTCAATGAGACTTCGTGGTTAAACAAAGGTTCAATAAAATAAAAAAGATAGTTAAAGTGATAGTTCACAAAATCAAAGTTTGTCAGATGTTTTCAAACTTCAAAATTTGAAAAATGTCAAGACGCCTCCGTGCTCAGACCATCTGTTGTGTAGATCCAAGTAAATCCCAAATTAATGGCAAAGATATGCAGCAACTAATTTAAGCATTTTAAATTGACTATCCAATTAATGGCGTGAAACTGTAAACAGATGGTGTGGGATGCGGACTCCTCTCAATATTAGAGCACTTTGCTGTTTCTCGCCTAAGAATGTCTCATGGCTTGATTTTGTCTGACAGTCTAGGGACTTATTTAAAGTGATAGTCTAAACATAAACGTTTGTCACTTTGAATATACCACATGCTTATTAAACCAAAATGGATCCAAAACCGAGGCCACCACCCCATTTTCTTTGACTGCATTCGCACTGCAGTCGCAATGATCGTGATATGCGGTTGTTTTATCCTCTTACCGGTTTCGGTCAATGAACTGATTGTAAGTGGCCATGGAAGAAAGCGTCCGCTAAATGACTCCATTATACACTACCGGTCAAAACTTTTAGAACCACTACTCATTCAATTTTTATTTTTATATTTGACTATTTTCTACATTGTAGAATAACTATGAAATAACACATATGGAATCATGTAGTAACCAAAAAAGTGTTAAACAAATCAAAATATATTTAATATTTGAGATTCTTCAAGTAGCCACCCTTTGCCTTTGTCACGACTTCCGCCGAAGTCGGGTCCTCTCCTTGTTCGGGCAGTGCTCGGCGGTCGGCGTCGCCAGTCTTCTAGCCATCATCGAACCACTTTTCATTTTCCATGTGTTTTGTCTTGTTTTCCCTCACAGATGGTTTCAATTCCCTCAATCATTTGTTGTGTATTTAACCCTCTGTTCCCCCCATGTCTTTGTGTGGGATTGTTTATTGTAAGTGCTTGTGGACGTGTTGATTGGTGCACGACGGGTTTTTGTACCCAAATGTCTTGTTATTTTTTATGCCGTGGGTTTTGCTATTAAACTGCTCCGGCTATTACCAAGTTCTGCTCTCCTGCGTCTGACTTCCCTGCCACCGATTACGCACACCTTACAGCCTTGATGACATTTTTGCACACTCTTGGCATTCTCTCAACCAGCTTAACCTGGAATGCTTTTCCAACAGTCTTGAAGGAGTTCCCACATATGCTGAGCACTTGTTGCCAGCTTTTCCTTCACTCTGCGGTCCAACTCATCCCAAACCATCTCAATTGGGTTGAGGTCAGGGATTCCGGAGGCCAGGTCATCTGATGCAGCACTCCATCACTCTCCTTCTTGGTAAAATAGCCCTTACACAGCCTGGAGGTGTGTTGGGTCATTGTTCTGTTGAAAAACAAATGATAGTCCCACTAAGCCCAAACCAGATGGGATGGTGTATCGCTGTAGAATGCTGTGGTAGCCATGCTGGTTAAGTGTACCTTGAATTCTAAATAAATCACAGACAGTGTCATCAGTAAAGCACCCCCACACGATCACTCCTCCTCCATGCTTCACGGTGGGAACCACACATGCGGAGATCATCTGTTCACCCACACCGCGTCTCACAAAGACACGGCGGTTGGAATCAAAAATCTCCAATTTGGACTCATCAGACCGAAGGACAGATTTCCACCAGTCTAATGTCCATTGCTCGTGTTTCTTGGACAAGCAAGTCTCTTATTATTATTGGTGTCCTTTAGTAGTGGTTTCTTTGCAGCAATTCAACCATGAAGACCAGATTCCCGCAGTGTGTCCTCTGAACAGTTGATGTTGAGATGTGTCTGTTACTTGAACTCTTTATTTGGCCTGCAATTTCTGAGGCTGGTAACTTGAATAAACTTATCCTCTGCAGCAGAGGTAACTCTGGGTCTTCCATTCCTGTGGCAGTCCTCATGAGAGCCTGTTTCATCATAGCGCTTGGTGGTTTTTGCGCCTGCACTTAAAGCAACGTTCAAAGTTCTTGAAATGTTCCATATTGACTGACCGATGTTTTAAAGTAATGATGGACTGTTGTTTCTCTTTGCTTATTTGAGATGTTCTTTCCATAATATGGACTTGGTCTTTTACCAAATAGGGCTATCTTCTGTATACCACCCCTACCTTGCCACAATGCAACTGATTGGCTCAAACGCATTAAGAATGAAAGAAATTCCACAACCTAACTTTTAAGAAGGCACACCTGTTAATTGAAATGCATTCCAGGTGACTACCTCATGAAGCTGGTTGAAAGAATGCCAAGAGTGTGCAAAGTTGTTATCAAGGCAAAGGGTGGCTTTTGGCTTTGGCTCTGCCAAATTAAAATATATTTTGATTTGTTTAACACTTTTTTGGTTATTACATGATTCCATATGTGTTATTTCATAGTGTTGATGTCTTCACTGTTATTCTACAATGTAGAAAAATAGTCAAAATAAAGAAAAACCCTTGAATGAGTAGGTGCTCTAAAACTTTTGACCGGTAGTGTACATGTAAAATGTTGTATCGTTTCAAGGACAACTGAGACATCTGCTGTCTGTTATGACTGACAATGCTTCCCCTGGCACATCAATGTGTGATGCATAACATTTCCAACAAGGGAAAATGGGCAGCGGCTCGTCACCAGGACAGCGGCTGAGTCACAAATGGCACGCTATTTCCCTTTAAAGTACATTGTTCACACTGTGGGCATCGGTCAAAGGTAGTGCACTATGTAGGGAATAGGGTGCCATTTGTGGTGCTCTAGCACAGAGTCGCTGCAGACTCATGAGACTTCCCTACAGTTCCCTTCGACTACGTGGAAACAGTTGTCTAGTACGTAGATGAAACATCCCACGTCAGTGCGCTTACAGACATTTGAAGATATAAACTGATGAATCGTTGGATGAACAGTGCTGTATCAAGGATGAGAAAAAAAAAGTTTGTCCTACTACTTAAAACCTAGGCTATAATCCTTTTAACCTTTTATAAGCATGTATGAACCTTTACAATGTATTGTTATAGGTATTATTATATGGTTTTATATTTCTGTATACCAACATTTAAACGGACTCAAAATTGATGTTTTTTAGTCATGACATTGCTTTTGGCTAATAAACTTGGGTCAATGGAACCTGTCTAATTATAAACAGATAATGTTCTAATAACAGATAATGCAAGCATGGCTGCAGGGAGTTTCAACCATATTCCTCACACCAGTCCAATATTGAGTAAATCTATGAGGGAGAGTGTATGAGTGCACACTTCAGGACAGGGTACAGAATAGGAATATAGCCTAAAGCTCCATAGGTTGAGCTGGAGACATACAGGATGTAAACCAAACCATGCTCCGTTTCATGTCTGGGCCTGCTCCTCTGTCTGGGCCTGCTCCTCTGTCTGGGCCTGCTCCTCTGTCTGGGCCTGCTCCTCTGTCTGGGCCTGCTCCTCTGTCTAGGCCTGCTCTTCTGTCTGGGCCTGTTCCTCTGTCTGGGCCTGTTCCTCTGTCTGGGCCTGCTCCTCTGTCTGGGCCTGCTCCTCTGTAGAGGATGAGCAGCAGGGTTGAAGGATTCCTTTTCCTTTTGTATCGCTTATCTCCCTCTTAAGGTATTAGTCAGGGTCCTAGAGAATGGTCTCTCTCCTCTCTCCATCGCTCTCTCTCTCAGATATCACCAGGCTCTGGTCATTGATAAACCCATTCCTGGGGTCGTTTTTGCAATAGGCGGCTGCTCTTTTTCCCTCACAGTGTCAGTGGGGTGGGCTACAGTAAGCCGTCACTCCATCTCGCCTCGGGCTCAGACAGATGCTGCCAGACAGGCTGGAAGAAATACAGCCCACTCAGCAGCAGCAATAGCAGCACAGGGAGTACAGAGAGCCAGAGGACAAGTCTGGCCTGTCTCAGACCTGCAGCACAGCATCTCTGCCAGCGCTGTGGAGGATAAGGGGGGGGGGGAGAGGCAAGAGAAGGGGGAGAGCGCAAGAGAGGGAGAGAGAGAAAAAGGACAACGGTAGAAAGACAGAGAAGGTGAAAATTAAAGAGATAAAGAGAGAGGGAATACAAAGAGAAGACGACTGCACTCCACACAAGCCCCCACAGTGCTCCAGCAAACAGCACGGGGGCAGCGGATCAAAAAAAAATATTCAACTCAACGCACAAATAAAATAACAGATAGCCCTGCAGTAATGTCTCACTTGGGTGTGTATGTGTTTGTCTGTCTGTGTATAGGCATGTTTGTTTTTAATTTCTCCCAGTGACACTGTCTGGAGTTAAGCAGCAATCAGCTAATGCAGCTACTATGTACTTTTATTTTGATTAATAACAACAACAACAAAAAATGTACCCCGTTTTCTCCCCAACTTCGTGGTATCCAATTGGTAGTTACAGTCTTGTCTCATCACTGCAACTCCCGTACGGATTCGGGAGAGGCGAAGGTCGAGAGCCCTGCATCCTCCGAAACTCAACCCAACCAAGCTGCACTGCTTCTTGACACAATGCCCACTTAACCCGGAAGCCAGCTGCACCAATGTGTTGGAGGAAACACCGTACAACTGGTGACCGCGTCAGCGTGCATGCGCCCGGCCTGCCACAGGAGTCGCTAGTGCGCGATGGGACAAGGACCTCACTGCCGGCCAAACCCTCCCCTAAACCGGACGACGCTGGGCCAATTGTACGCTGTCCTATGGGTCTCCCGGTCGAGGCTGGCTGCGACAGAGCCTGGACTCGAATTCAGAATCTCTAGTGGCACAGCTGGCACTGCGACGCAGTGCCTTAGACCACCGCGCCATTCGGGAGGCAACTACTATGTACTTTTAATGTAATCTCAACAGCACTCCAGGTCTTTAGGTTCTGCTGAAACACGGTGATAAAAGTCAGCTACATTCCCCTCAGCATACCCTGTACATCTCCGCCATGCAAATGAGTTCACGGAAAAGTGCTCTCCAGCAGGGACTACGAGGTTGAAGGTCAGCGCTCTCATCTGGGCCCAGTGACTTCGCTGAAACCTCCGATTGGATTTGAGGAGACCGAGCTAATTGATGCCACCGCCACCAACTTTTCTGTCCGAAGTGATTTTGTACATGTCAAACACAGCCCAGTTAAAAATGGAGGCCCGCTTTGAACTCAGAGAGTGTTGCTCGCTGGAACGATCGATCGGTCAGTTTTCGGCCTGTGAGGCTGGAGGAGCCTGAAGGAGCCTGAAGGAGCCTGAAGGAGCCTGAAGGAGCAAATTGAGAATATGATAGTGAACCATGTATTCTGATGGTCAATGACGAACATGGGAAGGATTCATGAAGCATGACAATTAAAAAACACTCCACTTCGAATCGAAGGCTACTTGTACGATAGGATTGTTTTAGAAAGTGAAGTAGTATCAAGATGGTATTGGTATACGGCACGGGAGGCTGGTGAGGGGAGGACAGGTCATAACAATGTCTGGAATGGTGTGAATGGAAAGATATCAAACACATGGAAACCATGGAAACCATGTGTTTGATACCAATCCATTAATTATGTTCCAGCCATTACTGTGAGCCAGCCCGTCCTTCCCAATTAAGGTGCCACCAGCCACCTGTGCTATACAGGTATGTAAGTTGTAACATGTGAGTTGATGCTGTCTGGCAGTCCCTAAGCGATGACCTTGATGAGGTGCTGCGTATTTCAGGTGTGTGTGTGTGTGTGTGTGTGTGTGTGTGTGTGTGTGTGTGTGTGTGTGTGTGTGTGTGTGTGTGTGTGTGTGTGTGTGCTCTCTCCTTGACATGACCACCTCTGAGGACAGAGGCATTGATTATGGCTCATAACAAGGCTGTGGTCAATATACTGTGCAGGCCTTCAACAGATGACTTGACCCCTCAGACCATATTATGTTCAAATCAACAACAAATATAGATTTCCAGGCACCTGCCTGTAAAGGGAAAACAGTATGGCCATGTTTCCAAGTGACACCCTACTCCCTATGTAGTACACTACTCACCTTATTCCCTATGTAGTGGACTACTCACTATATGCACTATACAGTGCACTACTCACCTTATTCCCTATGTAGTGCACTACTCACCTTATTCCCTATGTAGTGCACTACTCACCCTATTCCCTATGTAGTGCACTACTCACCCTATTCCTTATGTAGTGCACTACTCACCATATTCCCTATGTAGTGCACTACTCACCCTATTCCTTATGTAGTGCACTACTCACCCTATTCCCTATGCAGTGCACTACTCCCTCTACTCCCTATGTAGTGCACTACTCACCCTATTCCCTATGTAGTGCACTACTCACGCTATTCCCTATGTAGTGTACTACTCACCCTATTCCCTATGCAGTGCACTACTCCCTCTATTCCCTATGTAGTGCACCACTCACCCTATTCCCTATGTAGTGCATTAATCACCCTATTCCCTATGTAGTGCATTAATCACCCTATTCCCTATGTAGTGCATCAATCACCCTATTCCCTATGTAGTGTACTATTCACCCTATTCTCAATGTAGTACACCACTCATCCTATTCCCTATGTAGTGCACTACTCACCCTATTCCCTATGTAGTGTACTACTCACCCTATTCCCTATGTAGTACACTACTCACCTTATTCCATATATAGTGCACTACTCACCCTATTCCATATATAGTGCACTACTCACCCTATTCCCTATGTAGTGCACTACTCACCCTATTCTCTATGTAGTACACCACTCACCCTATTCCCTATGTAGTGCACTACTCACCCTATTCCCTATGTAGTGCACTACTCACCCTATTCCCTATGTAGTGCACTACTCACCTTATTCCCTATGTAGTACACTACTCACCATATTCACTATGTAGTACACTACTCACCTTATTCCCTATATTATTACTATTCCCTATGTAGTACACTACTCACCTTATTCCCTATATTGTGCCCTACTCACCCTATTCCCTATGTAGTACACTACTTACCCTATTCCCTATGTAGTACACTACTCACCCTATTCCCTATATAGTGCACTACTCACCCTATTCCCTATGTAGTGCACTACTCACCCTATATAGTGCACCACTTTTGACCAGGGTCCATACGCGCATATGACTAAGACAATGGCAGTTAAAACAAAAGAGGAACAGTTCTGGAAAGACCTCCATGAAAACGGAACCCACTGTTAGAAACAGCTGTTTCATGAAACCCAAATGGTTGTGCAAAAAATAACAGCAGTGAAATTAATAATTTACTTAAATCAAATGAGAGAGGGAAAAAGTTTGAATAATATCTGAAATACCTGCTTTATCCATTTAATTTCCTAAGCCTTCTTTAAATTGGCAATCTGCAGTTCAAACAACAAAGCGGTTACCCTGCCGCTGTTTTGGTAAACATTCCCTATTTAGTGCACTACTCACCATATTCCCTATGTAGTGCACTACTCACCATATTCCCTATGTAGTGCACTACTCACCCTATTCCCTATGTAGTGCACTACTCACCATATTCCCTATGTAGTACACTACTCACCATATTCCCTATGTAGTGCACTACTCACCCTATTCCCTATGTAGTACACTACTCACCCTATTCCCTATGTAGTACACTACTCACCCTATTCCCTATGTAGTATACTACTCACCCTATTCCCTATGTAGTACACTACTCACCCTATTCCCTATGTAGTGCACTACTCACCCTATTCCCTATGTAGTACACTACTCACCATATTCCCTATGTAGTGCACTACTCACCCTATTCCCTATGTAGTACACTACTCACCCTATTCCCTATGTAGTACACTACTCACCCTATTCCCTATGTAGTATACTACTCACCCTATTCCCTATGTAGTACACTACTCACCCTATTCCCTATGTAGTGCACTACTCACCCTATTCCCTATGTAGTACACTACTCACCCTATTCCCTATGTAGTACACTACTCACCCTATTCCCTATGTAGTACACTACTCACCCTATTCCCTATGTAGTGCACTACTCACCCTATTCCCTATGTAGTACACTACTCACCCTATTCCCTATGTAGTACACTACTCACCCTATTCCCTATATAGTGCACTACTCACCCTATTCCCTATGTAGTACACTACTCACCTTATTCCCTATATAGTGCACTACTCACCCTATGCCCTATGTAGTACACTACTCACCATATTCCCTATGTAGTGCACTACTCACCCTTTTCCCTATGTAGTACACTACTCACCTTATTCCCTATATAGTGCACTACTCACCCTATTCCCTATGTAGTACACTACTCACCCTATTCCCTATGTAGTACACTACTCACCCTATTCCCTATGTAGTGCACAACTCACCCCATTCCCTATGTAGTGCACTACTCACCCTATTCCCTATGTAGTGCACTGCTCACCCTATTCCCTATGTAGTGCACTACTCACCCTATTCCCTATGTAGTGCACTACTCACCCTTTTCCCTATGTAGTACACTACTCACCTTATTCCCTATATAGTGCACTACTCACCCTATTCCCTATGTAGTACACTACCCACCCTATTCCCTATGTAGTGCACTACTCACCCTATTCCCTATGTAGTGCACTACTCACCATATTCCCTATGTAGTGCTCTACTCACCCTTTTCCCTATGTAGTACACTACTCACCTTATTCCCTATATAGTGCACTACTCACCCTATTCCCTATGTAGTGCACTACTCACCCTATTCCCTATATAGTGCACTACTCACCCTATTCCCTATGTAGGGCACTACTCACCCTTTTCCCTATGTAGTACACTACTCACCTTATTCCCTATATAGTGCACTACTCACCCTATGCCCTATGTAGTACACTACTCACCATATTCCCTATGTAGTGCACTACTCACCCTTTTCCCTATGTAGTACACTACTCACCTTATTCCCTATATAGTGCACTACTCACCCTATTCCCTATGTAGTACACTACTCACCCTATTCCCTATGTAGTACACTACTCACCCTATTCCCTATGTAGTGCACAACTCACCCCATTCCCTATGTAGTGCACTACTCACCCTATTCCCTATGTAGTGCACTACTCACCCTATTCCCTATGTAGTGCACTACTCACCCTATTCCCTATGTAGTGCACTACTCACCCTTTTCCCTATGTAGTACACTACTCACCTTATTCCCTATATAGTGCACTACTCACCCTATTCCCTATGTAGTACACTACCCACCCTATTCCCTATGTAGTGCACTACTCACCCTATTCCCTATGTAGTGCACTACTCACCATATTCCCTATGTAGTGCTCTACTCACCCTTTTCCCTATGTAGTACACTACTCACCTTATTCCCTATATAGTGCACTACTCACCCTATTCCCTATGTAGTGCACTACTCACCCTATTCCCTATGTAGTGCACTACTCACCCTATTCCCTATGTAGGGCACTACTCACCCTTTTCCCTATGTAGTACACTACTCACCTTATTCCCTATATAGTGCACTACTCAACCCTGGAGAAATCTAACCCCTCAAATTCATACAGAATCTTGGATGCAAGGACTGACCATCCTTTAGATTAAATGTATTGTTTTAACGATGTTTTTTTTTCTTAATCCCTCTCTGTGATAAACATGCCCATATTCAAAACTCATGCAAATACTAATTATTCAACAGTCCCTGAGCTTTCACACCTCCCTTCATCTGGCAGCGGTGGAGTGGGGATTTGAAAGATGGCTTAAAGATGTGCCTCATTCTGAAGGTAAGAGAAGCCGGCTGTTTGGATATTCCGAGCATGCGGCAGTATTTCTTGGGCACGTATCCACAAACACCTCAGATGTGCTTGGCCATGGAGTGTGATAGGTGTTGGGTCGACGCTGAGGTGTGTGTGTGTGCCGTGCAGGGTGACATTTCTGGAGGTTTTCTGGTTTTGACAGAGCCGTCTCTAACCTTTGAACTAACCTTTGATGTAATGTACAGGAGGCAGGCTGACACCGGTCAGCTGCTGCAGCAAGTTGCAACATTGGGTCTGTTTGTCTCAATGTACTGTGTGTTAGCACATTGCAACGTAGACACAGACACAATTATGCAAACCCAAGCAGACACTGGTACAAACTCAAAATGTACGCACACACACTTAAAAATTGTGCCTGTCAAGCACTTTCAGCCAAAGGCTGTCACCTACATAATAACTGTCAACTCGGTAATGGCGTCTGTTTTGACACACTCGTCAAACACTTGAGCACACCTTTCTCCATACAAGTGGTTAGTTGGTCACGTCTAATGCAGTGGTTTTCAACCCGTGTGCCGCTGCACACTGGTGTGCCTCGAGGAACTCTCAGGTGTGCCACAAAACTTTTCCTAATCTTGATAATATTTTTAGAAACGTGGCCTGTGGAATGAACGTGGGATTTTGACTGGGGAACATCAGTGCCACTAGAAAGAATAGCAATCAGATAATACATTGAGTGGAACACATGGTTACATCTGGATTGCTGTTTTATGTCCGGTGTGCTGGAGCTGTTGCGTTTTACAGTCATGTGAAAAAGTAAGTACACCCCCTGGAAAGTTGTCTCTTTTTTTAACATATTTGGACAGATGGATATGTAATCTTCACTTCAACACTATTGACAGATAAAGGTAATATAATTTAACAAATGACACTGAAAGATTATACTTTGCAATCATTTATTAATCCAAAATCAACAGAAATGCAATTCCATAGTGCAGAAAAAATAAGTACACCCCTAGCTTCAATAGCTGTGTTGCCCCCTTTGGCTGAAATAACGTGTAACTGCCTATCAGTCTCTTACATCAACTGGGAGGAATTTTACAGTAATGCTTCAACTGTGTCATGTTCGAGGGCTTTGTTGCATGCTTCAACTGTGTCATGTTCGAGGGCTTTGTTGCATGCTTCAAGTCCCCCCACAGCATTTCGATAGGATTGAGATCTGGGCCATTCCATAACCCTCCATTTCATATTGATTGTGGTAAGAGAGGCCTGTAGATCCCTTGATGTTACCCTGGGGTTCTTAGAGACTTCTATGAGCATCTGCAGGGTCAGCTCTTGGGCTCAATTTGTTGGGACAACCTGTCCTAGGTAGATTGTCAGTGGTCTGTAATTTTCTCCATTTGTAGAAGATCTGTCGGACAGTGGAATGATGTACTTCAAATTGCTTGGAAATGGATTTGTAACCCCTCCCAGACTCATAGGCATCAATAATCTTTCTTCTGAGGGCCTCGGGTAGGTATTTTGATCTTGGCATGATGTGTACCACACACCCATATAGTTAAGACCAAACCAGACCAAGTTTCTAATCTTTATGGAAGTTTATCTGTAATGATTTTCTAATCATTTGCACCTTTTTTTGGTGCAGCCATTTTATGTAATGATAAAGGTAGGGTTGTACTAACTTTTTTCACAAAAGGAAAATGCATATTTTAATTGCATAACATTTTCAAAGTAAACATTTGTTGTGTGATTTGTTAAATTGGGTTACCTTTATCAATGAACGTGGTGTTCAAATGTGTAAAAAAAAAAATATTCCAGGGGATGTACTTTTCACTCTTTTCACATGACTGTATGTCATTTATCTTTGTTTGGTAATATAATTTATTGTTTTTTTGTTCAGTTTAGTCATAATATTTCTCAATTTACATTATGTCAACCAATCAGCTGAGCAACCTGACTTGTTCGCCAATTATTTTGCATAATTTCTTAGAACCATACAATTTTTCAATTCATCATCAACAGATTCATGTTTGTCAAAACTTTGAAATAATAATTTTACAAATACTGCCAATGCTGCATCTGGATTCACTTTCCTCAAACACATCAGACCAACATACATGTTTTACATCTTCAACAAACTAATCCTGAGAAAACATTTGGTATGATCTCTTATAAATTACTTTAAGCCCAACCTTTGGCACTTTGGCTTTCCTTGTTATTGCCACAATGTTATCGTAATTACAGCCAATTGCAACTGATATTGCTTTGGAGCAAAGCTCTGCAGCATTAGTGAAGATATGATCAATACAAGTGGATGTCACATCTAACACTATTGGTATGCACGCTAGTTGGCTGAGTGATAACCTGGGTCATATTACAAGCATTAGTCACAGTTAGAAGCTTCCTCTTGAGAAGACAGCTAGTTGCTAACCAGTCAATGTTCAAGTCACCCAGAAAATAGACCTCTCTGTTCACATCACACACATTATCGAGCATTGCAAACAAATTATCCAAATACTGACTGTTAGCCATTGGTGGACTATAGCAGCACCCCAAAAGAATAGGCTTTAGATGAACTTGCAACCACAACACTTCAACAACATCTGACATGAGATCCTCTATAATTTACAGGATAATAGCTCTGAACATATACAGCAACAAAACCTCCTCCATAGGCATTCCTGTCTCTTCCGTAGATCGTATATACCTATATTGCTACTGCTGTATCATCAAAGGAATTAAGTAAGTTTCAGAGATGGACAGTATATGAATGTTATCCAATGTTAGCAAATTATTGATTTCATGACGCTTATAAGTTGAGAAAATGTAAATGTTTTCTTCCCAGGCGTGATGCAAGGCATTATCACGGGGATATGAGGTAACAACAGGGCCTGGCCTATGTTAAAAGTGTTTTAAATTGTACAAACTTTTTTGGGGGGGTGTTACACGTGTTAAAAGATTATTAAAATGATTAAGACAAAAAAGTGATTTTGATGGTGTAGAATTACGTTAAGGAAATAAAGATAGTCAAGGTTATAACACCTAGGGTCAGTTGTGCCAAGAGAACACTTTCTTCTGGACAAGCTATGTTTCTAAAACTAACGTTTACATGAATTCTGATTATTTCCAGGAATACACAACATCCTGAAATATATGAAAATATCTTTCTTAAAGTTAGAATACTATACTGAACAAAAATATAAACTCAACACGGAAAGTGTTGGTCATGAGCTGAAATAAAAGATTACAGAAATGTTCCATAAGCACAAAAAGCGTATTTATCTCAAATTTTGTGCAGAAATGTGTTTACATCCCTCTTAGTGAACATTTCTCATTTGCCAAGATAATCCATCCACCTGACAGGTGTGGCATATCAAGAAGCTGATTAAACAGCATGATCATTACACAGGTGGACCTTGTGCCGGGGGACAATAAAAGGCCACTCTAAAATGTGCAGGTTTGTCACACAACACAATGCCACAGATGTCTCATGTTTTGAGATAGCGTGCAATTGGCATGCTAATTGCAGGAATGTCCACCAGAGCTGTTGCCAGAGAATGGACCATAAGCCATTTTAGAGAATTTGACAGTATGTCCAACCGGCCTCACAACCGCAGACCACGTGTAACCACGCCAGCCCAGGACCTCCACATCCGGCTTCTTCACCTGCGGGATCATCTGAGACCAGCCATTTGGACAGCTGATGAAACTGAGGAGTATTTATGTCTGTAATAAAGCCCTTTTGTGATGAAAAACTCATTCTGATTGGCTGGGACTGGCTCCCAGTCATGTGAAATCCATTGATTAGAGCCTAATATATGTATTTCAATTGACTGATTTACTTATATGAACTGTAATTTAGCAAAATCATTGAAATTGTTGCATGTTGCGTTTACATTTTTGTTCAATATATAATTCCCTTGATGGAGTGATGCTGAATGTAGAAAATGTCTCTCAACTTACCACACTATCCTCTAAGACCTATTTTATCAGAACTATACGTTTTTATTTCTATCAGAGATTTGCTGGACACTCTTTCACAGATAACATCATTTAAAAAATAATATTCAGTATAGATCAGATGAAGGTCATTGCCACTAAATACATAAGGAAAGGTTTAGGTGTGCCACAGAATTTTTTTATCCCATCAAAGTGTACCACAGTTCAAAAAAGGTTAGGAACCACTGGTCTAAAGAATGAGTTGCAAGGCCAGACGTATTCTCTGAGGAAACAAGTCACGACGATTGAGCACTATCATATCAGAGTTATTTTTAGAACCACAAGTTTTGCCTGAATGCATAATGTAGTATTAGTCTCCAAATTGGCTGTAATTACACAGCCTATCTTAGCTCAACCTGACCTAGAATATATCCGCAGAAGACTTTTAAGAATACAGCGGCATCTTGGACTAATAAGGGACGATAAGGGTAGAAATCGAGAAGTCCAAGGCCTGTAATCATAAAGTGTCTCAGAGTAGGACTGCTGATCTAGGATCTGTTATGCCTTTTAAAATCAGAATGAATAAGAAGGGGGACCTGACCCCAGATCAGCATAATGGTTTGACACTGGGAGTGGTAGCGTAGGCGTATTTTCAACTAATAACACATATTGGCGTACTCAATAATTTGCTATCAATTTTAAGACTTTCCTTCAGGCCTTCAATTTGAACACTCCATGTATATGCAGTCAGGGTTACCATAGCACCTAACTACCACATTCCCAACCAGTGTAACATAAATCCCACCAAGTCAGCATAGGCTTATTCCACCTTTAGGGATTCTGAACTCTCTGAATGGTCATATGAAACCGAACAGTAATGGTGGAAACTACTCAGAAACCGGCCAACCTTTTCTCCATTACAGTCTCGCCTCGTCTAGCGTCTCGCCTCATCTAGCGTCTCGCCTCGTCTAGCGTCTCGCCTCGTCTAGCGTCTCGCCTCGTGTAGCGTCTCGCCTCGTCTAGCGTCTCGCCTCGTCTAGCGTCTCGCCTCGTGTAGCGTCTCGCCTCGTGTAGCGTCTCGCCTCGTCTAGCGTCTCGCCTCGTCTAGCGTCTCGCCTCGTGTAGCGTCTCGCCTCGTGTAGCGTCTCGCCTCGTCTAGCGTCTCGCCTCGTCTAGCGTCTCGCCTCGTCTAGCGTCTCGCCTCGTGTAGCGTCTCGCCTCGTCTAGCGTCTCGCCTCGTCTAGCGTCTCGCCTCGTGTAGCGTCTCGCCTCGTCTAGCGTCTCGCCTCATGTAGCGTCTCGCCTCGTCTAGCGTCTCGCCTCGTGTAGCGTCTCGCCTCGTCTAGCGTCTCGCCTCGTCTAGCGTCTCGCCTCGTTAACGGTGCGTTTATCACAAAACACTGAATAGGTTCCTCAATGGGAAATGGATGGCCCCACTGTGAGGAGTGACCGGCGGCTCTGAGGGGCGGACATGATGATGTCACACAGCGTAGCCATAAATCTCCACCAAATTGACCAGTCTAAGCCGCCGAACACACCTATGCAGTGCCAGGCACACAGACACATGTACTGTATGTCAGTACAGGTGCACACCCATAGATGTACAACTTCGTACATAGTTCAAACACACACAACTATAGAATAAAATATACTGTAAAACTACCAGTAGGACTTACTTAAGGCCTTTCAGCTATAATCCTTTATGACTTGTTATAAGCCTGCATGAGCCTTTATAATGTATTATAATTAGGCTTATAATATTTTGTGTCTCTCTATGTAGGACATTTTCAACTGACTCAAAATGGCCAATATATAATCAGGATCATTATCAGATCATTATAAGACATTATATTCTGGGTGGTTCGAGCCCTGAATGCTGATTGGCTGAAAGCTGTAGTATATCAGCCTATATACCATGGGTATGACAAAACATTTATTTTCACTGCTCTAAATACATTGATAACCAGTTTATAATAGCAAAAAGGCACCTCAGGGGTTTGTGGTATATGGCCAACATACCACGACTAAGGGCTGTATCCAGGCACACAGCGTTGCTTCGTGCCTAAGAACAGCCGTGGTATATTGGCCATATACCACACCCTCTCGTGACTTATTGCTTAATTAGAAAAGTGTCATTCATGTAAATGACAAGTCTGAAATACATTATACCGGTTGGCTTTCAGTAAAGTGTTGCTACACTACAAACCTCATCCACAGGCTATTGGACCAAGCTTTGAGGGGAAGTGTCTGGGAACTAGATTACCACACTACAAACCTCATCCACAGGCTATTGGACAAAGCGTTGAGGGGAAGTGTCTGGGAACTAGATTACCACACTACAAACCTCATCCACAGGCTATTGGACAAAGCGTTGAGGGGAAGTGTCTGGGAACTAGATTACCACACTACAAACCTCATCCACAGGCTATTGGACCAAGCTTTGAGTGGAAGTGTCTGGGAACTAGATTACCACACTACAAACCTCATCCACAGGCTATTGGACAAAGCACTGGGTGGAAGTGTCTGGGAACTAGATTACCACACTACCACTTGTAACATAATGCATCTCTCTTGCAGTGGTGTAAAGTTCTTAATAAAACACTTTAAAGTACTACCTAAGTAGTTTTTGGGGGTATGTGTTCTTTACTTTTTACTACATAAATGTTCCCTGACACCCAAAAGTACTTGTTACATTTTGAATGCTTAGCAGTACAGGAAAATGGTCGAATTCACACGCTTATCAAGAGAACATTCTTGGCCATCCCTACTGCCTCTGATCTGGCGGACTCACTAAGCACACATGCCTTGTTTGTAAATGATGTCTGAGTGTTGGAGTGTGCCACTGGCTATCTGTAAATGATGTCTGAGTGTTGTAGTGTGCCACTGGCTATCTATAAATAATGTCAGAGTGTTGGAGTGTGCCCCTGGCTATCTGTAAATGATGTCCGAGTGTTGGAGTGTGCCACTGGCTATTTGTAAATGATGTCAGAGTGTTGGAGTGTGCCACTGGCTATTTGTAAATGATGTCAGAGTGTTGGAGTGTGCCACTGGCTATCTGTAAATGATGTCCGAGTGTTGGAGTGTGCCCCTGGCTATCTGTAAATGATGTCCGAGTGTTGGAGTGTGCCCCTGGCTATCTGTAAATGATGTCAGAGTGTTGGAGTGTGCCCCTGGCCATCCACCAATACATAAAAACTAGAAAATTGTGCCGTCTGGTTTGCTTAATATAAGGAATTTGAAATAATTTATACTTTTCATTTTGGTACTTATGTATATATTTTTGCTATTATATTTACTTTTGATACTTAAGTATATGTCAAATCAAATACTTTTAGACTTTTACTCAAGTAGTATTTACTGGGTGACTTTCACTTTTAACGTCGGTGACTTTCTATATATATATTTTTATTTCACCTTTATTTAACCAGGTTGGCCAGTTGAATACAAGTTGTCATTTACAACTGCGACCTGGTCAAGATAAAGCAAAGCAGTGCGACACAAACAACAACACAGAGTTACACATGGAATAAACAAATGTACAGTCAATAACACAATAGAAAAGTCTATATACAGTGTGTGCAAATGAAGTAAGATTAGTGAGGTAAGGCAATAAATAGGCCATAGTAGCAAAATAATAAAACATTGGAGTGATATATGTGCAGAATATGAATGTGCAAGTAGAGATACTGGGGTGTAAAGGAGCAACAAACAAAAAAATAACAATATGGTGATGAGGTAGTTGGGAGGGCTATTTACAGATGGGCTATGATCTGTAAGCTGCTCTGCCAGCTGATGCTTAAAGTTAGTGAGGGAGATATGAGTCTACAGCTTCAGTGATGTTTGCAGTTCGTTCCAGTCATTGGCAGCAGAGAACTGGAAGGAAAGGCGGCCAAAGGAGGAATTGGCTTTGGAGTGACCAGTGAAATATACCTGCTGGAGCGCGTGCTACGGGTGGGTGCTGCTATGGTGACCAGTGAGCTGAGATAAGGTGGGGCTTTACCTAGCAGAGACTTATAGATGACCTGGAGCCAGTGGGTTTGGCGACGAATAAGAAGCGAGGGCCAGCCAACGAGAGCATACAGGTTGCAGTGGTGGGTAGTATATGGGGCTGTGATAGACTGCATCCAATTTGCTGAGTAGAGTGTTGGAGGCTATTTTGTAAATGACATCGTCGAAGTCAAGGATCGGTAGGATAGTCAGTTTTACGAGGGTGTGTTTGGCAGCATGAGTGAATGATGCTTTGTTGCGAAATGGATTGGAGATGCTTAATGTGAGTCTGGAAGGAGAGTTTACAGTCTAACCAGACACCTAGGTATTTGCAGTTGTCCACATATTCTAAGTCAGAACCGTCCAGAGTAGTGATGCTAGACGGGAGGGCAGGTGCGGGCAGCGATCGGTTGAAGAGCATGCATTTAGTTTTACTTGCATTTAAAAGCAGTTGGAGGCCACGGAAGGAGTGTTGTATGGCATTGAAGCTCGTCTGGAGGTTAGTTAACACAGTGTCCAAAGAAGGGCCAGAAGTATACAAAATGGTGTCGTCTGGGTAGAGGTGGATCAGAGAATCAGCAGCAGCAAGAGCAACATCATTGATGTATACAGAGAAAAGAGTCGGCCCAAGAATTGAACCCTGTGGCATCCCCATAGAGACTGCCAGAGGTCCGGACAACAGGCCCTCTGATTTGACATACTGAACTCTGTCTGAGAAGTAGTTGATGAACCAGGCAAGGCAGTCATTTGAGAAACCAAGGCTGTTGAGTCTGCCGATAAGAATGCGGTGATTGACAGAGTCGAAAGCCTTGGCAAGGTCGATGAATACAGCTGCACAGTATTGTCTTTTATCAATGGCGGTTATGATATCGTTTAGGACCTTGAGTGTTGCTAAGGTGCGCCCATGACCAGCTCGGAAACCAGATTGCATAGCAGAGAAGGTACGGTGGGATTCAAAATCGTTGGTTATCTGTTAACTTGGCTTTCGAAGACCTTGGAAAGGAAAGGCAGGGTAGGATAGAAATAGGTCTGTAACAGTTTGGGTCTAGGGTGTCACCCCCTTTGAAGAGGAGGATGACCACGGCAGCTTTCCAATCTTTGGGGATCTCAGACGATACGAAAGAGAGGTTGAACAGGCTAGTAATAGGGGTTGCAACAATTGAGGCGGATAATTTTAGAAAGAGAGGGTCCAGATTGTCTAGCCCAGCTGATTTGTAGGGGTCCAGATTTTGCAGCTTTTTCAGAACATCAGCTATCTGGATTTAGGTGAAGGAGAAGTGGGGGAGGCTTGGACAAGTTGCTGTGGGAGGTGCAGGGCAGTTGACCGGGGTAGGGGTAGCCAGGTGGAAAGCATGGCCAGCCGTAGAAAAATGCTTATTGAAATTCTCAATTATCGTGGATTTATCGGTGGTAACAGTGTTTCCTAGCCTCAGAGCAGTGGGCAGCTGGGAGGAGGTGCTCTTATTCTCCATGGACTTTACAGTGTCCCAGAACTTTTTGGAGTTTGTGCTACAGGATGGAAATTTCTGTTTGAAAAAGCTAGCCTTTGCTTTCCTAACTGCCTCTGTAAATTGGTTCCTAACTTCCCTGAAAAGTTGCATATCGCAGGGGCTATTTGATGCTAATGCAGAACGCCACAGGATGTTTTTGTGCTGGTCAAGGGAAGTCAGGTCTGGAGTGAACCAAGGGCTATATCTGTTCCTGGTTCTAAATGAAGGTATCTTTACTTTTACTCAAATATGACAATAGAGTACTTTTTCCACCACTGATCCCTTGTTAGCAGTGAGAGTTACTGGAGGCTGTGCTCATCAGACACTCCGGTCCAGGTGGTTGACTGGTTCTGATAGTACCTTAACCAATGGGAGTCACTTGGCACCAATGGGAGTTTTTCAGCCTCATTAGGCAGACACTTGGCCCACAGCCTTTTGCCAGACGGATGATGTTGACATCCTGTCTACACACTGCTAAAGCTGCGATTAGGCCTTCTCAACGTTACCTTCAGGTTCCAAAGAATATATTTTATTTTTTAACATTTTGGTAATTTTAGCAGATGCTCCTATCCAGAGCGGCTTACTGTCAGTGAGGGAAAAGGAGGTAAATGATCTGAAATTAATCAGACTTTCGTTACATTATAATAAGTCTTCCCAGTGACACTAAATCAGCCCTGGTCTCAGCCATGGAAACACAAAAGGCAGGCTCTTTAGGCCAAGCACCGGTGTAAAGATTGCATTGTTGGGTTGATTGAGTCTCCATTAAAGATTTTAGATTTTCCTTATCGCTTTTGGGTGTTTTAAAAATAACAATACAAAAACATCTCATGTATGAGTGCATGGGCACAGATCTTTATATCACTCAAGGCGTTTATTGTGGATACCATTCTCCCTCTCAATACAATCTGGTGTATGCTTGACACAATAGTCTGGCATACTGAGACTGCAGTGGAACCTCCCATACCCTTGACCATCTTCCATAATGCTGCCAGACAATCCCTTCTCTCTTCCTCCTCTCTCTTTATCACTGTTCTCATGTTGAAGGAGAAATCCATTTGTCCCGTTGTTATCATCCAGGCGGGTGTTAGTGTCCCAGGCAGTCAGATGTAATAGTCAGCCTGGCAGGCAGTGCCTGGGTCTTATCAGACCTACTCAGGTGAGGTCACCATCTTCCTCCCTAATGACTCAGGTTAATCAGTAGAGTGCGGAGGCACCACTAGCTCACACACAGCCCGGGACAGCCTAGTGCAGCCCAGCATAGCCCAGTCCAACAAAGCCCAGCAAAGCGCAGCACAGCACAGGACAGCCTAGCACAGTCTAGCACAGACCAGGAAAGCCCAGTCCAGCACAGCCCAGGACAGCCCAGGACAGCCTAGCACAGCCTAGTGCAGCCCAGCATAGCCCAGTCCAGGACAGCCTAGCACGGTCTAGCACAGCCCAGGACAGCCTAGCACGGTCTAGCACAGCCCAGGAAAGCCTAGCACAGCCTTGGACAGACTTCCAGGCCCCTTGGGACCATTGCAGTTTGCCAGCCAGCACTGTAAACTAAACCACACATCGACATTGGGTTGGTCACACCCAGTATGCATGCACCCACCCACCCACCCACTCACTCACACCCACCCACCCACCCACAACCACACAGTACACATGTGTTTATTTGGGCAACACAAAGGGGTAGGTCAGGGAAACAGGTGTCCGGTCTGTGTAACACCAGTGCAAGCTGCAACACAAAGTTCAAGGAAACAAAAAGAACAGTTACGACTATTGTACATTCACAGTTTTTGTTTTTGGAATAGATAGCAGTTTTATGCTAGATAAAGGCCTGTTGTTTGAAGTGTCTTGTAATGAGCTTGTCTGTTTAATAAAACTTCCATATTGACCATTTCACGCCTAGGCAGGTCAGTCCGGGTTCATAATCTCGCCACTGGACAAAAATGCCAATGTATCTGAACCCACTAGCCTGTTTCCCACAGGATGCCTGTTTGCCAACTCTGCCAGTGTGAAAACGCCCATAGCAGTGACAAAACTTTTCATTTGTCTCTAATCAATGTTTTATGCATTCTCTGAATGATTCTGATGTGTTCGAAGTACCGTCCATTCATTTGCTAGGCAAAAGATAGTCATCCATTTGCGGAAAATAATATGTTGATGAGCCTCTTACTGTGTTTGTTTATGAGGAGGAGAAAGAGAAACTGTACATTTCTTGATGAAAGTATACCGTGTTCCTCTATGTGAAGAAGAACGGAGAGAGAAACAGCATTATTGGATACAAGTAGGCCTACTTGATAAACACATACCGTGTTCCTCTATGTGAAGAAGAACGGAGAGAGAAACAGCATTATTGGATACAAGTAGGCCTACTTGATAAACACATACCGTGTACGTCTATGTGAAAGAGAGATTGACACTGCCTGTGCATGTGAATCTCATGTTTCTGACAGAGCCCACGACGATATTTATAGAGAAAACAGGACGTACTGTAAGTGATGGGGAGAAGGAGAGACAGAGTGTATAAATTATATATTAGACGAACCAACATGAATACAATCTAGGTTTGCGAGGATCCGCTGCTTTCTCATCCTTTAATGCTCAATGTTCAGAATTCTCCTCTGGTACAAAAAAAGATTCATACTCCATTGAAAAAAAATGAAAACAGCCAGAAATAATTTAAAAAAATAACACCGTGATGCAATCATTTGGTTCGTATGGTACCATAGGTCTAATGTAGGCTAGCTACATTGTATGTTTGCCTCTCAGAACAAATGCGGTAGTTGAGAGATAAATGCAGCAGCTATCGGAGCTGTCCAGCTGCTTTTGGTGCTGAATTGAGAAAAGCCCTGAAAGGATTGCAGCAGTACGCTCAATTAGCTAAGTCAGAATCACATTAAATCGACTGAGAGTAGCCTAATAACTATGGTTAAAAGGGAAATCCTGTCGTGACCGTAAAGCGTTGATAATTCTACATGAGACATATCTGTGTAAATTAAGGAATTCACACCAACACATCATAGGCTTATGTTTTGATGTAAAAATGCACAGTCCACTTTCCTAAAAGCATGATCGCCTAGGTAGCCTATTGATTGTATTTTACATTGATAAAGTAAGCTATGTCAACAACATAAACGAACCTTCACTTGGAAAGAAGCAACTCGTGTTGATGTAATATTCGCTGTCAGACTCCAGGCAGGCAAGATGTTTTAAAATATCTGGAGTTTTGCATAATTTGAATAACATTCGTAAACCACACTATTATTTCGTGTAGGCTAGCCCTAGATTATATGCAATGGCAGATTTCAATATGAAACTTCCGAGGTATTTATTTGACCTGATATGAAGCAGTTCTTTGGAATGATTTAATAAAATATTTTCAATTTATAAAGTCTGCGGTAACTTCTCGATGCCAAGTAGTGGAGAGTATATTGTTATCGCATAATCTAATGAGAAAATAGCCTATACCACATCCCATATAAAGTATGTGTATGTCGTAGGCTACATCCATGGTAAATTAACAGAAGATGACGATATCAACATGATTTATGTGCGCGCCAAAGCTATATATTAATGCTGACTGATTGCACGCCCCACCACCATACCGCTACACCTCTGAATGAATCAGTCGTCTTGACATGTCTTCCCTGCCTATTTATAAAGAACAAAACAATACACAATGATTCGGTCGCTTTCACGCTTCCCGATACATGAGTGTTGGAGGCTTGCTTTTAACCCATTTAAACAAATAGCCTAAAACAAAAAACTTACACGTATGCGTGGTAAATAAATGCCCATCCTCTTGGTCTCTCCAAAACATTATAAAGAAAATTCTGCACTCTTCTGTAGAATGCATTTCTCTTTGGAGGCTTCGGTTTGCCAGAGAGACTGGACCTCTGTTTGCTAAGGATGCTGCCTCGCTTTGTTGCCTCGGCGTCGGCACCTGCTATGAGCAGCGCCCCATCTCTGTTTAAATCCGTACTAGCCCCAGCTTCTAGCCCGACAAAGCCGACTTTTAGCTTTTTCTCCACAGCTGGACCAGGGTAAACCCCGCCTGTGCAGGATTTCTTGACCATTCTGGCGAAATACTGTCATGGGGAGCTTGGAGTTTGAGATTTTTTTCGCCCTTTACCAGGTAGCAGCATTGCAGTGCTGGGCGTGTAGGATATGATCCGTAGAGCGCTCGCCCCTGCATGTGCGCGTGGCTGAGGCTACCCTGCTTCTGAGAAGCCAATTGAAATGCAGAGAAGAATCTGCAATGAACACAATTTTCCTACTTTAGCGTTTTCCGTCCACCTGACAACAGAAAAAAGGAAAATGTCCTACATTTTTATTAGGGCATAAACTAGGGAAAACAACACAATATATAAACAATGTAAACACTGGCACTCCATTGTTTAAATGAACACTGACTGTGGATAACCTATGCTCATTTGCCACTTGCAGAGATCATTTTGATGGGGTCATTTTGTACATCTTTAGTGGCTTTTCAATGTGCACATATTATTTCCTTATGTTACCCTCACCATCTAAAAAAAACATAACAGAATGAAACAGCCTATATTCAAGCAATAAGGGCCAGGAGGTGTTGTATACAGTATGGCCAATATACCACGGTTAAGGACTGTTCTTTGCATGACAGGAGGCGGGATACAGCCCTTAGCCATGGTATATTGGCCATATACAATTCGGCATAAGGTGCCTAATTGCTACCAATTGCTAATTGGTTACCAACGTAATTAGACCAGTAAAACGTTTTTTTTTTACATACCCATGTATACTGTCTGATATACCATGTCTTTCAGTCAATCAGCATTCAGAGATCAAACCATCCTGTTTATAATCAAGGATAAAACCTCTCATCACAAGAAAATATTTTGTCTCATTTGCCCGAATCTCCAAACTAATGATATAAGCAAATACAACTTTTATATCATAGTGCTTAAATTACAGTCCTAGCCCCATATTCATAAAGTGTCTCAGAGTAGTGCTGATCTAGGATCAGGTCCCATGTTCATGTAATCTTATTCATCGTGATCGAAAAGGCAAATAATTATCCTGGACCAGCATTCTGGATTGCACCTCCGTGTATATTTGGAAAGTGAAGCTAAAATGTTAATGTGGCTATATACTCCAGTACTTTGGAATTAAAATCAAATGTTTCATATGAAGTAACAGTTCAGAATGTCACTTGTTTGAGGGTATTTTCACACATATATGTTTTACCGTTTAAGTCAAAAAATGATTGGCTCCCTTGATAAAGATGCACAAAAAAGACTGTATACAGTTTATATACATAAAGTAAATAACACACTGAGCTATATTGTATGCTCAAAAACATTAGAAAACATTATTTTATACTAATACAATTGCTCAAAGAAAAAGATTTTGTTTAACAAGTAATACTTTTTTTCTATAGAAGATAGGGGTCAAAATTATTGGCACCTCTGTTTTCAATACCTCACCTTGCAAGGATAATCGCTCTAAGCCTTTTTCTAAAATGTTTTATGAGGTTGGAGAACACATTGGGAGGGATCTTAGGCCATTCCACCATACAGAATCTTTCCAGATCCTTGATATCCTTGGTCTGTGCTTATAGACTGCACTCTTCAATTGAAACCACATGTTTTCCATGGGGTTCAAGTCCGGAGACTGAGATGACAATTCAAAATGTTGAAAAGTTGAGTAATGGTAGAGTAATGTTGAGTAATGGTAGAGAAATTAGTAATGGTAGAGAAGGGTTGAGTAATGGTAGATAAGTCCAATAAGGGGCAAGTGGAAGAGGAGCTAGAGTTTGACTGAGTACTAAATGGCACCCTATTCCCTAAATAGTGCACTAGAATCAGAATAACTTTTGACCAGGACCCATAGGGTGCCATTTGGAATGCAAACCCCTGCCTCCTCAGGGGGTTGATTGCTTTGAAATGAAGCACAAGGCACTAGAGATGCTGAGAACCGTGTACCTCTAGGAACAATATTCATCACACACTCACTCCAAATCCGTTAGCACTAATACACTGTAGACTGGTGGTTATTGAGGCTAAGAGTAAGCTAGTAGAAGCAATTTATTTATTTCATTTCTTATACAGTCTAATACTATTGGTTGTGGGGGGGTTAGATCCCCAATAGGCTAAAAAGTCCTCTATTATGATACAGTATCATAGGCTACACAATAAAGACAAGAGAAAGAATGAAAGAAAGAAAGCAAGAGAGGCAACCCACCCTGGCTTTAAAGTTGAAGGTGCTGAGTTTGGTTTTCCTCTGGTAAGGCAGCATTTCCATGACAACCAACCCAGCGGAACAATAAGGCCTCTTCCTCTCTGTGCCTCTTGTCCCTGGCGGCCAGAGTGGCGAGGTGAAATGAAGCAGCGGTATCCATCTTATGACAAGAGCGAGACACTTCACCCACACTGTGGTGTCCATCTTGTCAATATAGATTCTATAGACTCACTATCTGCTTTCCGCAAATCGCCTTTCTAATACGACTGACAATACCAGCCAGACGTGTAAGTAAATCACACACTGAGCCCAGAAAATACAAAGAAATAAACAACTGAAGTAGGCCTAGACACACAGCCTGGTGAAAAGAGGTGTCTGCTCGTACAGATGTACAGTAGGATCTTAATTTGATCAGCCTGTTGTTGCTGGAGAACTTTCCTGCAATGTAGGAACTATAAAACTTAAAGGAAAGGAGGATACCTAGTCAGTTGTGCAACAATGCATTCAACTGAAATGTGTCTGAATCAGAGAGGTGTTGGGGTGCTGCCTTAATCCACATCCACGTCATCAACGCCCGGGGAACAGTGGGTTAACTGCCTTGCTTAGGGGTAGAACAACATATTTTTACCTTGTCAGCTCAGGAATTCAACCCAGAAACCTGGGTTTCGTGGATCCAAACAATTTCTGCAGCTCAAGAGGAATATCGTATTTGACTTCTCTCTGAAACCCAGTTACAGTACTGCAAATGATTTATTGTAGCTGGGTTTCAGAATGTTGAATTAAATAGGGGCGTCCAGACACAGTAACTCTTCATAAAAAACCAGGTTAATACCACTGTTTAGCTTGTATACTCTGGTTTCAGTGGCAGGTCGGGTTTGACTGGTGCCTCTGGCCGTCCTGCCTGACCAGAATCTTTTTGCCAGGACGGCAGTCTGCTCCACGGGATCAAAGCCTCGGTGCACCTGCTCAGAAAGGAGTGAAAGACAGGCTGTTTACACAGTAAAAAACAAAGGCATTCTCACACTGGAATGGAATGTGATCGGTGTGTGTCATGTGTCAAGCTATAATACATTCACGAGAAATGGTTGAACATAAACATTCAATGGCTTTGTTTTGAACAGGAGCTGAGTATTAAAGTCTTATGTCCAGCAAAAACAAAGACTCACACTGCAATTTTTAATAGAACATTGTTAGATATTGTAATATTCTAGCAATGGTACAATAATTGTTATAATGAACACAACAGGGAGCATATTATTAAAACATCAGAGTGGATCTTCTTCACAGGGTCTGAGAGATTATTGGGCAGGCATGAAATCCATTGAACTTCTGTTTTTCTAATTGAATTAAACAGAGACGTAAAGGAAAAAAGATAGTTAGAAGCATAATGAACCATGCCTTAATGAACCATGCTGGCACAAAAAGACGTACAGTAGGCCCCTTTAATGTACAGTGTGCAGGTACAATTGCGGTCAAATGCATTGTGAAACTTGTCATAAACACCTATGTAATTTTATTATCATCTCATAATCCCATCAATTAAGAAAGAGCTGCATAACATGTTTTATCATACTAACATTATAATAAGATATTACAAAGGTTAATACTGATTATAACGTGTAATAATGCCTTATAACCTATGACAGAAATGACATACAGCGCCATCTCCCTCTGTCCTGTTTTAATCAACCCTGAGGTCCCAGGAACCCTAGCATACCTCCACTTGTCGACCATGCCCAGGAACCCAGGTCCCAGGAACCCTAGCATACCTCCACTTGTCGACCGTGCCCAGGAACCCAGGTCCCAGGAACCCTAGCATACCTCCACTTGTCGACCGTGCCCAGGAACCCAGGTCCCAGGAACCCTAGCATACCTCCACTTGTCGACCGTGCCCAGGAACCCAGGTCCCAGGAACCCTAGCATACCTCCACTTGTCGACCGTGCCCAGGAACCCAGGTCCCAGGAACCCTAGCATACCTCCACTTGTCGACCGTGCCCAGGAACCCAGGTCCCAGGAACCCTAGCATACCTCCACTTGTCGACCGTGCCCAGGAACCCAGGTCCCAGGAACCCTAGCATACCTCCACTTGTCGACCGTGCCCATGAAACTGCAAAGAGGGCATTTTCTCACCTCTCGCCCCCTTCCTAATGAAAAAATATGCCAAAACACCCCGTAAATCGTTGATATTGAGAAGAAAAGGTGTGATTTGGGGGTAGAGAAGTAGAGCATAAGGGGTTACAGCAGTGCTTCAGAGGGCTAAGATGGTGTGGCATGGAACTGACCCAGGCCTTTGCAGACCTTGCCAAGATGCTTAACCCTCCCCACACCAACACTGCTGCGGTTGCCAGGTATTGTGGGGCTGCATCGAGCCACCAAGGCCGACTGGGTCAGGAGGAATGAGGCGTCGTGGAGGGGTGAGTGGGGTGCACATTCAGCAGGAGCATACAGTGGGGGGTAGGAGGGTGGAGGAGGAACGTAAATTACGATAACCTACTCCCCAGGAGACAGACCATATCTTAGCAGTTTGGCCTGCATGTCCCTTTGGCAAGATGGGTGTACGGAGTCAGAAAACTATAATGTCCTCAAAGAGGCAATTCATTAGGCAGCAGTCATAAAACATACAAATGAAATCACATATTAAAAGACAACAAATAGCAAAGGATATTTACAAGCAAGTAGGCTGGGTAAGTGCAATTTCTAAATAAAAATGTCAAAACGCCTAGTAGATGTTAAATAAAGGTTAAATAAATGTTTTAATAAAAATGTTAAAATGCAAGTACTAAAGTGGAATAAGTCCAACATTTGGCGATGGGCTTTAGGTTGTCAGTACCTGCAGCCCGAGGGGAGGGGCTGGAAAGAGTCAAATGAAATGTTGTTGGCCTTCTGGGGCTCTGCCCAGGTAGAGAGAGGACAGCTCTTGCTGTTGCTCCCCCATGTTCCTGACTATCTTGCCCAATCTAAACTCAGCAAAAAAATAAACATACCTTTTTCAGGACCCTGTCTTTCAAAGATACAGTGGGCTCCAAAATTACTGGCACCCCTGACTGGCAATGCACAAACAATACTTAAAAAAATATAAACAATATAATTATAGAGATAAACTCAAAAAAACATGTGAAAAATACTATACTTTATTAATGTTTCAATGGAACCCAACAAAATCATTTATTGATTTAATAAAAAATCTATGTCCTCCAAATCAAAGTTTCACAATTAATGGCACCCTTAAATATTATTGTAAATAGCATCAACCAACATTAAACCAGGAATTAAATTCCACTTATTTAAGTGTATCTAAGTGTTAAGGAACTATATTGAGCCATTACATCACTTCCTTTTTCACTAGGGTATAAAAATGAGGTAACAGGGATGCTATATCTCTTTGTCATCCAACACCATAAAGAAAATAACTGGCAGTTCAAAAGGGACAGATGGTCGTAGACCTTTATAAATCTGGTAATGGCTACAGGAAGATCCACAAACGATTGAATATACCACTGAGCACTGTCAGGGCAATTATTAATAAATTCAAAAGATATGGAACAATTGAAAACCTCACGGGTAGAGGACGCAAATGCATTTTGCCCCCCAGGATAGGGAGGAGGATCGTGAGAGAAGCAACAAAATCCACAAGAATCACTGTGAAAGAATTGCAGGCCTTGGTGGCGTCTTGGGGTCACCAGGTTTCAAAAAGCACCATCAGACGCCACCTCCACAACCACAGGCTCTTTGGAAGGGTTGCCAGAAGAAAGCCCTTAATGACCCCAAGACAGACACAAGCGCTTGGAGTTTGCCAAATGTCATTTAAATTATGATTGGAAGAAGGTGCTCTGGTTAGATGAGACCAAAATTGAACGTTTCGGTCAGATACAGCATCGGCATGTTTGGCGTCGAAACAGAGATGCATACAAGGAGAGGCACCTCATACTCACAGTGAAATATGGTGGTGGGTCAGTGATGTTTTGGGGCTGTTTTAATTCCAGAGGTACTGGTTAAGATTGATGGCATAATGAATTCCACCAAGTACCAGGCAATTTTGGCTGACAATCTGGTTGCCTCTGCCAGAAGGCTGGGACTTGGCCGTATGTGGACTTTCCAACAAGACAATGACCCTAAACATACCTCAAAATCCACACAGAAATGGTTCTGTGACAACAAAATCAATGTTCTGCCATGGCCATATCAGTCGCCGGACCTCCATCCAATCGAAAACCTGTGGGCTGAGTTGAAGAGGGCAGTTGATAAGCACAAACTCAAGAATGTGAAGGATCTTGAAAGGATCTGCAGAGGAATGGTCCAAAATCCCTCCAAATGTGTTCCTTAACCTTGTCAAACATTACAGGAAAAGACCATGCTGTTATCCTTGCCAGAGGTGGTGGCACTAAGTGCTAAATGAGGAGTGCCAATAATTATGAAACCTTGATTTTGGTGAAATGTATTTTGTATTAAATAATTGTATGATTTTGGTGGGTTTCATTGAAACAATAAAGTACAGTATTTCTCACATGTTGGTATTTTGAGTTTATCTCTATAATTACATTGTTTATATTATTTTAAGTATTGTTTGTGCATTGCCAGTCAGGGGTGCAAGTCATTTTGGAGCCCACTGTAATTGGTAAAAATCCAAATAACCACCAATCTTTATTGTAAAGGTTTTAAACACTGTTCCCCATGATTGTTCAATGAACCACAAACAATTAATGAACATGCACCTGTGGAACGGTCGTTAAGACACAAACAGCTTACAGACGGTATGCAATTAAGGTCACAGTTACGAAAACTTACGACACTAAAGAGGCCTTTCTACTGACTGAAAAACACCAAAAGAAAGATGCCCAGGGTCCCTGCTCATCTGCGTGAACGTACCTTAGGCATGCTGCAAGGAGGCATGAGGACTGCAAATGTAGCCAGGGCAATAAATTGGTACATCAGAACATCACACCTGCGGGACAGGTACAGGATGGCAACAACTGCCCGAGTTACACCAGGAATGCACAATTCTTCCATCAGTGCTCAGACTGTCTGCAATAGGCTGAGAGAGGCTGGACTGAGGGCTTGTAGGCCTGTTGTAAGGCAGGTCCTCACCAGACATCACCGGCAACAACGTCGCCTATGGGCACAAACCCACCGTCGCTGGACCAGACAGGACTGGCAAAAAGTGCTCTTCACTGACGAGTCACGGTTTTGTCTCACCAGGGGTGATGGTCGGATTCGCGTTTATTGTCGAAGGAATGAGCGTTACACGAGGCCTGTACTCTGGAGCGGGATCGATTTGGAGGTGGAGGGTCCGTCATGGTCCGGGGCGGTGTGTCACAGCATCATCGGACTGAGCTTGTTGTCATTGCAGGCAATCTCAACACTGTGCGTTACAGGGAAGACATCCTCCTTCCTCATGTGATACCCTTCCTGCAGGCTCATTCTGGCATGACCCTCCAGCATGACAATGCACACCAGCCATACTACTCGTTCTGTGCGTGATTTCCTGCAATTGTAGGAGTACAATTACACACATGGATAACATATAGAGGTATAAGATAGGTGAACAGTATAATTACATTTGCATTTGGGTCATTTAGCAGACGCTCTTGTCCAGAGTGACTTACAACTTGGTGTATTCACCTTATGATATCCAGTGGAACAACCATTTTACAATGGTGCATCTAACTCTTTTAAGGGGGGGGGGGTTAGAAGGATTACTTTGTCCTATCCTGGGTATTCCTTGGAGAGGTGGGGTTTCAGGTGTCTTCGGAAGGTGGTGATTGACTCCGCTGACCTGGCATCGTGAGGGAGTTTGTTCCACCATTGGGGTACCAGAGCAGACATAGACATAATAACATACATGTCAG